>NW_028119798.1:0-88701 GCF_965119305.1 Pelophylax lessonae
GACAGGTGTCTGGGCGTGTTTAGACCATGGGCTATAGGAAGGAGGAAGTAGGCCTCAGGCATAGCTAGGTGTGAAAGTCTGAGGATTAGTGGCTCTGGGCAAACAGCAGGGAGCCAGACGGGAGGCAGCAGATCTCTGCGAGCGATTGACGTCGCCCTGGACGCCGCTCGCTCGGAAAAGACGATAATTGGGTTATCGCTTCTCGGCCTTTTGGCTAAGATCAAGTGTAGTATCTGTTCTTATCAGTTTAATATCTGATACGTCCCCTATCTGGGGACCATATATTAAATGGATTTTTAGAACAGGGAGATGGAAGAAGAGCTTGCTCTGTCCACTCCACGCATCGACCTGGTATTGCAGTACCTCCAGGACCGGTGCACCCCTTTCTTATGCAGTTTTCTAAAAAACAGATTGAAATGAAAAACTTAACAAGAAGGTTTTTCTGTCTTTTGCTTGCAATGTTGTTTGCTTGTGTTCTTTCTCGTTGAGTTGTTCGCAGTCCTTTTTTTTTTTTTTTTGTTTTGCAATAAACTGGTATTTAACCCCTGTGTGTTTGTGTTTTTCTTGATTTGTGTCAGTTTCTTGGTCTGTGTTTCCATGCTTCCATCCTTTTCAGCACAATGCATATGCTGCTGCAATGGCAGCTTTTCAGCAGACTGACAATATCTATTCTTTTAATTTGTGTTTCTTTTCTCATGTCATTTTTGTATTTTTGCAAAGTTTATTTCAGTCCACCACCCTTTTCTTACAAACATATAGATAGCAAGGGCCAGAATTTCGACAAGACAGCCAGATAATACACGCAGAGTGTGTGAAGGCCCGATATGAAGCCTACGTACAAGTCGAAGCTACGACAATGCAGAGTCCTGTTGAACGGCTTGACTTTTCTCTACTTCCCTCTCTGTAGTCAATGAGTCGGCTAGTACTCCGACAGTCGAGGGATTTTCTGGCCTGTGTCTCCCTCTAGTGGGTTCCTTTGTCCACGTGAACAGGAGGCGGCTCTATGCAAATCCTAGCCCTCGTTAGGCACACCGATGAGCACCTGATGGATACATGTGTTTGTAATCTGTATTTGGCCTTGCTTGCTTAAAGTTTGGATTGACGAGCAAACTGGCCTTGACCCCGAAGGTGCTAAATGGACAGGTGTCTGGGCGTGTTTAGACCATGGGCTATAGGAAGGAGGAAGTAGGCCTCAGGCATAGCTAGGTGTGAAAGTCTGAGGATTAGTGGCTCTGGGCAAACAGCAGGGAGCCAGACGGGAGGCAGCAGATCTCTGCGAGCGATTGACGTCGCCCTGGACGCCGCTCGCTCGGAAAAGACGATAATTGGGTTATCGCTTCTCGGCCTTTTGGCTAAGATCAAGTGTAGTATCTGTTCTTATCAGTTTAATATCTGATACGTCCCCTATCTGGGGACCATATATTAAATGGATTTTTAGAACAGGGAGATGGAAGAAGAGCTTGCTCTGTCCACTCCACGCATCGACCTGGTATTGCAGTACCTCCAGGACCGGTGCACCCCTTTCTTATGCAGTTTTCTAAAAAACAGATTGAAATGAAAAACTTAACAAGAAGGTTTTTCTGTCTTTTGCTTGCAATGTTGTTTGCTTGTGTTCTTTCTCGTTGAGTTGTTCGCAGTCCTTTTTTTTTTTTTTTTTGTTTTGCAATAAACTGGTATTTAACCCCTGTGTGTTTGTGTTTTTCTTGATTTGTGTCAGTTTCTTGGTCTGTGTTTCCATGCTTCCATCCTTTTCAGCACAATGCATATGCTGCTGCAATGGCAGCTTTTCAGCAGACTGACAATATCTATTCTTTTAATTTGTGTTTCTTTTCTCATGTCATTTTTGTATTTTTGCAAAGTTTATTTCAGTCCACCACCCTTTTCTTACAAACATATAGATAGCAAGGGCCAGAATTTCGACAAGACAGCCAGATAATACACGCAGAGTGTGTGAAGGCCCGATATGAAGCCTACGTACAAGTCGAAGCTACGACAATGCAGAGTCCTGTTGAACGGCTTGACTTTTCTCTACTTCCCTCTCTGTAGTCAATGAGTCGGCTAGTACTCCGACAGTCGAGGGATTTTCTGGCCTGTGTCTCCCTCTAGTGGGTTCCTTTGTCCACGTGAACAGGAGGCGGCTCTATGCAAATCCTAGCCCTCGTTAGGCACACCGATGAGCACCTGATGGATACATGTGTTTGTAATCTGTATTTGGCCTTGCTTGCTTAAAGTTTGGATTGACGAGCAAACTGGCCTTGACCCCGAAGGTGCTAAATGGACAGGTGTCTGGGCGTGTTTAGACCATGGGCTATAGGAAGGAGGAAGTAGGCCTCAGGCATAGCTAGGTGTGAAAGTCTGAGGATTAGTGGCTCTGGGCAAACAGCAGGGAGCCAGACGGGAGGCAGCAGATCTCTGCGAGCGATTGACGTCGCCCTGGACGCCGCTCGCTCGGAAAAGACGATAATTGGGTTATCGCTTCTCGGCCTTTTGGCTAAGATCAAGTGTAGTATCTGTTCTTATCAGTTTAATATCTGATACGTCCCCTATCTGGGGACCATATATTAAATGGATTTTTAGAACAGGGAGATGGAAGAAGAGCTTGCTCTGTCCACTCCACGCATCGACCTGGTATTGCAGTACCTCCAGGACCGGTGCACCCCTTTCTTATGCAGTTTTCTAAAAAACAGATTGAAATGAAAAACTTAACAAGAAGGTTTTTCTGTCTTTTGCTTGCAATGTTGTTTGCTTGTGTTCTTTCTCGTTGAGTTGTTCGCAGTCCTTTTTTTTTTTTTTTGTTTTGCAATAAACTGGTATTTAACCCCTGTGTGTTTGTGTTTTTCTTGATTTGTGTCAGTTTCTTGGTCTGTGTTTCCATGCTTCCATCCTTTTCAGCACAATGCATATGCTGCTGCAATGGCAGCTTTTCAGCAGACTGACAATATCTATTCTTTTAATTTGTGTTTCTTTTCTCATGTCATTTTTGTATTTTTGCAAAGTTTATTTCAGTCCACCACCCTTTTCTTACAAACATATAGATAGCAAGGGCCAGAATTTCGACAAGACAGCCAGATAATACACGCAGAGTGTGTGAAGGCCCGATATGAAGCCTACGTACAAGTCGAAGCTACGACAATGCAGAGTCCTGTTGAACGGCTTGACTTTTCTCTACTTCCCTCTCTGTAGTCAATGAGTCGGCTAGTACTCCGACAGTCGAGGGATTTTCTGGCCTGTGTCTCCCTCTAGTGGGTTCCTTTGTCCACGTGAACAGGAGGCGGCTCTATGCAAATCCTAGCCCTCGTTAGGCACACCGATGAGCACCTGATGGATACATGTGTTTGTAATCTGTATTTGGCCTTGCTTGCTTAAAGTTTGGATTGACGAGCAAACTGGCCTTGACCCCGAAGGTGCTAAATGGACAGGTGTCTGGGCGTGTTTAGACCATGGGCTATAGGAAGGAGGAAGTAGGCCTCAGGCATAGCTAGGTGTGAAAGTCTGAGGATTAGTGGCTCTGGGCAAACAGCAGGGAGCCAGACGGGAGGCAGCAGATCTCTGCGAGCGATTGACGTCGCCCTGGACGCCGCTCGCTCGGAAAAGACGATAATTGGGTTATCGCTTCTCGGCCTTTTGGCTAAGATCAAGTGTAGTATCTGTTCTTATCAGTTTAATATCTGATACGTCCCCTATCTGGGGACCATATATTAAATGGATTTTTAGAACAGGGAGATGGAAGAAGAGCTTGCTCTGTCCACTCCACGCATCGACCTGGTATTGCAGTACCTCCAGGACCGGTGCACCCCTTTCTTATGCAGTTTTCTAAAAAACAGATTGAAATGAAAAACTTAACAAGAAGGTTTTTCTGTCTTTTGCTTGCAATGTTGTTTGCTTGTGTTCTTTCTCGTTGAGTTGTTCGCAGTCCTTTTTTTTTTTTTTTTGTTTTGCAATAAACTGGTATTTAACCCCTGTGTGTTTGTGTTTTTCTTGATTTGTGTCAGTTTCTTGGTCTGTGTTTCCATGCTTCCATCCTTTTCAGCACAATGCATATGCTGCTGCAATGGCAGCTTTTCAGCAGACTGACAATATCTATTCTTTTAATTTGTGTTTCTTTTCTCATGTCATTTTTGTATTTTTGCAAAGTTTATTTCAGTCCACCACCCTTTTCTTACAAACATATAGATAGCAAGGGCCAGAATTTCGACAAGACAGCCAGATAATACACGCAGAGTGTGTGAAGGCCCGATATGAAGCCTACGTACAAGTCGAAGCTACGACAATGCAGAGTCCTGTTGAACGGCTTGACTTTTCTCTACTTCCCTCTCTGTAGTCAATGAGTCGGCTAGTACTCCGACAGTCGAGGGATTTTCTGGCCTGTGTCTCCCTCTAGTGGGTTCCTTTGTCCACGTGAACAGGAGGCGGCTCTATGCAAATCCTAGCCCTCGTTAGGCACACCGATGAGCACCTGATGGATACATGTGTTTGTAATCTGTATTTGGCCTTGCTTGCTTAAAGTTTGGATTGACGAGCAAACTGGCCTTGACCCCGAAGGTGCTAAATGGACAGGTGTCTGGGCGTGTTTAGACCATGGGCTATAGGAAGGAGGAAGTAGGCCTCAGGCATAGCTAGGTGTGAAAGTCTGAGGATTAGTGGCTCTGGGCAAACAGCAGGGAGCCAGACGGGAGGCAGCAGATCTCTGCGAGCGATTGACGTCGCCCTGGACGCCGCTCGCTCGGAAAAGACGATAATTGGGTTATCGCTTCTCGGCCTTTTGGCTAAGATCAAGTGTAGTATCTGTTCTTATCAGTTTAATATCTGATACGTCCCCTATCTGGGGACCATATATTAAATGGATTTTTAGAACAGGGAGATGGAAGAAGAGCTTGCTCTGTCCACTCCACGCATCGACCTGGTATTGCAGTACCTCCAGGACCGGTGCACCCCTTTCTTATGCAGTTTTCTAAAAAACAGATTGAAATGAAAAACTTAACAAGAAGGTTTTTCTGTCTTTTGCTTGCAATGTTGTTTGCTTGTGTTCTTTCTCGTTGAGTTGTTCGCAGTCCTTTTTTTTTTTTTTTTGTTTTGCAATAAACTGGTATTTAACCCCTGTGTGTTTGTGTTTTTCTTGATTTGTGTCAGTTTCTTGGTCTGTGTTTCCATGCTTCCATCCTTTTCAGCACAATGCATATGCTGCTGCAATGGCAGCTTTTCAGCAGACTGACAATATCTATTCTTTTAATTTGTGTTTCTTTTCTCATGTCATTTTTGTATTTTTGCAAAGTTTATTTCAGTCCACCACCCTTTTCTTACAAACATATAGATAGCAAGGGCCAGAATTTCGACAAGACAGCCAGATAATACACGCAGAGTGTGTGAAGGCCCGATATGAAGCCTACGTACAAGTCGAAGCTACGACAATGCAGAGTCCTGTTGAACGGCTTGACTTTTCTCTACTTCCCTCTCTGTAGTCAATGAGTCGGCTAGTACTCCGACAGTCGAGGGATTTTCTGGCCTGTGTCTCCCTCTAGTGGGTTCCTTTGTCCACGTGAACAGGAGGCGGCTCTATGCAAATCCTAGCCCTCGTTAGGCACACCGATGAGCACCTGATGGATACATGTGTTTGTAATCTGTATTTGGCCTTGCTTGCTTAAAGTTTGGATTGACGAGCAAACTGGCCTTGACCCCGAAGGTGCTAAATGGACAGGTGTCTGGGCGTGTTTAGACCATGGGCTATAGGAAGGAGGAAGTAGGCCTCAGGCATAGCTAGGTGTGAAAGTCTGAGGATTAGTGGCTCTGGGCAAACAGCAGGGAGCCAGACGGGAGGCAGCAGATCTCTGCGAGCGATTGACGTCGCCCTGGACGCCGCTCGCTCGGAAAAGACGATAATTGGGTTATCGCTTCTCGGCCTTTTGGCTAAGATCAAGTGTAGTATCTGTTCTTATCAGTTTAATATCTGATACGTCCCCTATCTGGGGACCATATATTAAATGGATTTTTAGAACAGGGAGATGGAAGAAGAGCTTGCTCTGTCCACTCCACGCATCGACCTGGTATTGCAGTACCTCCAGGACCGGTGCACCCCTTTCTTATGCAGTTTTCTAAAAAACAGATTGAAATGAAAAACTTAACAAGAAGGTTTTTCTGTCTTTTGCTTGCAATGTTGTTTGCTTGTGTTCTTTCTCGTTGAGTTGTTCGCAGTCCTTTTTTTTTTTTTTTTGTTTTGCAATAAACTGGTATTTAACCCCTGTGTGTTTGTGTTTTTCTTGATTTGTGTCAGTTTCTTGGTCTGTGTTTCCATGCTTCCATCCTTTTCAGCACAATGCATATGCTGCTGCAATGGCAGCTTTTCAGCAGACTGACAATATCTATTCTTTTAATTTGTGTTTCTTTTCTCATGTCATTTTTGTATTTTTGCAAAGTTTATTTCAGTCCACCACCCTTTTCTTACAAACATATAGATAGCAAGGGCCAGAATTTCGACAAGACAGCCAGATAATACACGCAGAGTGTGTGAAGGCCCGATATGAAGCCTACGTACAAGTCGAAGCTACGACAATGCAGAGTCCTGTTGAACGGCTTGACTTTTCTCTACTTCCCTCTCTGTAGTCAATGAGTCGGCTAGTACTCCGACAGTCGAGGGATTTTCTGGCCTGTGTCTCCCTCTAGTGGGTTCCTTTGTCCACGTGAACAGGAGGCGGCTCTATGCAAATCCTAGCCCTCGTTAGGCACACCGATGAGCACCTGATGGATACATGTGTTTGTAATCTGTATTTGGCCTTGCTTGCTTAAAGTTTGGATTGACGAGCAAACTGGCCTTGACCCCGAAGGTGCTAAATGGACAGGTGTCTGGGCGTGTTTAGACCATGGGCTATAGGAAGGAGGAAGTAGGCCTCAGGCATAGCTAGGTGTGAAAGTCTGAGGATTAGTGGCTCTGGGCAAACAGCAGGGAGCCAGACGGGAGGCAGCAGATCTCTGCGAGCGATTGACGTCGCCCTGGACGCCGCTCGCTCGGAAAAGACGATAATTGGGTTATCGCTTCTCGGCCTTTTGGCTAAGATCAAGTGTAGTATCTGTTCTTATCAGTTTAATATCTGATACGTCCCCTATCTGGGGACCATATATTAAATGGATTTTTAGAACAGGGAGATGGAAGAAGAGCTTGCTCTGTCCACTCCACGCATCGACCTGGTATTGCAGTACCTCCAGGACCGGTGCACCCCTTTCTTATGCAGTTTTCTAAAAAACAGATTGAAATGAAAAACTTAACAAGAAGGTTTTTCTGTCTTTTGCTTGCAATGTTGTTTGCTTGTGTTCTTTCTCGTTGAGTTGTTCGCAGTCCTTTTTTTTTTTTTTTTGTTTTGCAATAAACTGGTATTTAACCCCTGTGTGTTTGTGTTTTTCTTGATTTGTGTCAGTTTCTTGGTCTGTGTTTCCATGCTTCCATCCTTTTCAGCACAATGCATATGCTGCTGCAATGGCAGCTTTTCAGCAGACTGACAATATCTATTCTTTTAATTTGTGTTTCTTTTCTCATGTCATTTTTGTATTTTTGCAAAGTTTATTTCAGTCCACCACCCTTTTCTTACAAACATATAGATAGCAAGGGCCAGAATTTCGACAAGACAGCCAGATAATACACGCAGAGTGTGTGAAGGCCCGATATGAAGCCTACGTACAAGTCGAAGCTACGACAATGCAGAGTCCTGTTGAACGGCTTGACTTTTCTCTACTTCCCTCTCTGTAGTCAATGAGTCGGCTAGTACTCCGACAGTCGAGGGATTTTCTGGCCTGTGTCTCCCTCTAGTGGGTTCCTTTGTCCACGTGAACAGGAGGCGGCTCTATGCAAATCCTAGCCCTCGTTAGGCACACCGATGAGCACCTGATGGATACATGTGTTTGTAATCTGTATTTGGCCTTGCTTGCTTAAAGTTTGGATTGACGAGCAAACTGGCCTTGACCCCGAAGGTGCTAAATGGACAGGTGTCTGGGCGTGTTTAGACCATGGGCTATAGGAAGGAGGAAGTAGGCCTCAGGCATAGCTAGGTGTGAAAGTCTGAGGATTAGTGGCTCTGGGCAAACAGCAGGGAGCCAGACGGGAGGCAGCAGATCTCTGCGAGCGATTGACGTCGCCCTGGACGCCGCTCGCTCGGAAAAGACGATAATTGGGTTATCGCTTCTCGGCCTTTTGGCTAAGATCAAGTGTAGTATCTGTTCTTATCAGTTTAATATCTGATACGTCCCCTATCTGGGGACCATATATTAAATGGATTTTTAGAACAGGGAGATGGAAGAAGAGCTTGCTCTGTCCACTCCACGCATCGACCTGGTATTGCAGTACCTCCAGGACCGGTGCACCCCTTTCTTATGCAGTTTTCTAAAAAACAGATTGAAATGAAAAACTTAACAAGAAGGTTTTTCTGTCTTTTGCTTGCAATGTTGTTTGCTTGTGTTCTTTCTCGTTGAGTTGTTCGCAGTCCTTTTTTTTTTTTTTTTGTTTTGCAATAAACTGGTATTTAACCCCTGTGTGTTTGTGTTTTTCTTGATTTGTGTCAGTTTCTTGGTCTGTGTTTCCATGCTTCCATCCTTTTCAGCACAATGCATATGCTGCTGCAATGGCAGCTTTTCAGCAGACTGACAATATCTATTCTTTTAATTTGTGTTTCTTTTCTCATGTCATTTTTGTATTTTTGCAAAGTTTATTTCAGTCCACCACCCTTTTCTTACAAACATATAGATAGCAAGGGCCAGAATTTCGACAAGACAGCCAGATAATACACGCAGAGTGTGTGAAGGCCCGATATGAAGCCTACGTACAAGTCGAAGCTACGACAATGCAGAGTCCTGTTGAACGGCTTGACTTTTCTCTACTTCCCTCTCTGTAGTCAATGAGTCGGCTAGTACTCCGACAGTCGAGGGATTTTCTGGCCTGTGTCTCCCTCTAGTGGGTTCCTTTGTCCACGTGAACAGGAGGCGGCTCTATGCAAATCCTAGCCCTCGTTAGGCACACCGATGAGCACCTGATGGATACATGTGTTTGTAATCTGTATTTGGCCTTGCTTGCTTAAAGTTTGGATTGACGAGCAAACTGGCCTTGACCCCGAAGGTGCTAAATGGACAGGTGTCTGGGCGTGTTTAGACCATGGGCTATAGGAAGGAGGAAGTAGGCCTCAGGCATAGCTAGGTGTGAAAGTCTGAGGATTAGTGGCTCTGGGCAAACAGCAGGGAGCCAGACGGGAGGCAGCAGATCTCTGCGAGCGATTGACGTCGCCCTGGACGCCGCTCGCTCGGAAAAGACGATAATTGGGTTATCGCTTCTCGGCCTTTTGGCTAAGATCAAGTGTAGTATCTGTTCTTATCAGTTTAATATCTGATACGTCCCCTATCTGGGGACCATATATTAAATGGATTTTTAGAACAGGGAGATGGAAGAAGAGCTTGCTCTGTCCACTCCACGCATCGACCTGGTATTGCAGTACCTCCAGGACCGGTGCACCCCTTTCTTATGCAGTTTTCTAAAAAACAGATTGAAATGAAAAACTTAACAAGAAGGTTTTTCTGTCTTTTGCTTGCAATGTTGTTTGCTTGTGTTCTTTCTCGTTGAGTTGTTCGCAGTCCTTTTTTTTTTTTTTTTGTTTTGCAATAAACTGGTATTTAACCCCTGTGTGTTTGTGTTTTTCTTGATTTGTGTCAGTTTCTTGGTCTGTGTTTCCATGCTTCCATCCTTTTCAGCACAATGCATATGCTGCTGCAATGGCAGCTTTTCAGCAGACTGACAATATCTATTCTTTTAATTTGTGTTTCTTTTCTCATGTCATTTTTGTATTTTTGCAAAGTTTATTTCAGTCCACCACCCTTTTCTTACAAACATATAGATAGCAAGGGCCAGAATTTCGACAAGACAGCCAGATAATACACGCAGAGTGTGTGAAGGCCCGATATGAAGCCTACGTACAAGTCGAAGCTACGACAATGCAGAGTCCTGTTGAACGGCTTGACTTTTCTCTACTTCCCTCTCTGTAGTCAATGAGTCGGCTAGTACTCCGACAGTCGAGGGATTTTCTGGCCTGTGTCTCCCTCTAGTGGGTTCCTTTGTCCACGTGAACAGGAGGCGGCTCTATGCAAATCCTAGCCCTCGTTAGGCACACCGATGAGCACCTGATGGATACATGTGTTTGTAATCTGTATTTGGCCTTGCTTGCTTAAAGTTTGGATTGACGAGCAAACTGGCCTTGACCCCGAAGGTGCTAAATGGACAGGTGTCTGGGCGTGTTTAGACCATGGGCTATAGGAAGGAGGAAGTAGGCCTCAGGCATAGCTAGGTGTGAAAGTCTGAGGATTAGTGGCTCTGGGCAAACAGCAGGGAGCCAGACGGGAGGCAGCAGATCTCTGCGAGCGATTGACGTCGCCCTGGACGCCGCTCGCTCGGAAAAGACGATAATTGGGTTATCGCTTCTCGGCCTTTTGGCTAAGATCAAGTGTAGTATCTGTTCTTATCAGTTTAATATCTGATACGTCCCCTATCTGGGGACCATATATTAAATGGATTTTTAGAACAGGGAGATGGAAGAAGAGCTTGCTCTGTCCACTCCACGCATCGACCTGGTATTGCAGTACCTCCAGGACCGGTGCACCCCTTTCTTATGCAGTTTTCTAAAAAACAGATTGAAATGAAAAACTTAACAAGAAGGTTTTTCTGTCTTTTGCTTGCAATGTTGTTTGCTTGTGTTCTTTCTCGTTGAGTTGTTCGCAGTCCTTTTTTTTTTTTTTTTGTTTTGCAATAAACTGGTATTTAACCCCTGTGTGTTTGTGTTTTTCTTGATTTGTGTCAGTTTCTTGGTCTGTGTTTCCATGCTTCCATCCTTTTCAGCACAATGCATATGCTGCTGCAATGGCAGCTTTTCAGCAGACTGACAATATCTATTCTTTTAATTTGTGTTTCTTTTCTCATGTCATTTTTGTATTTTTGCAAAGTTTATTTCAGTCCACCACCCTTTTCTTACAAACATATAGATAGCAAGGGCCAGAATTTCGACAAGACAGCCAGATAATACACGCAGAGTGTGTGAAGGCCCGATATGAAGCCTACGTACAAGTCGAAGCTACGACAATGCAGAGTCCTGTTGAACGGCTTGACTTTTCTCTACTTCCCTCTCTGTAGTCAATGAGTCGGCTAGTACTCCGACAGTCGAGGGATTTTCTGGCCTGTGTCTCCCTCTAGTGGGTTCCTTTGTCCACGTGAACAGGAGGCGGCTCTATGCAAATCCTAGCCCTCGTTAGGCACACCGATGAGCACCTGATGGATACATGTGTTTGTAATCTGTATTTGGCCTTGCTTGCTTAAAGTTTGGATTGACGAGCAAACTGGCCTTGACCCCGAAGGTGCTAAATGGACAGGTGTCTGGGCGTGTTTAGACCATGGGCTATAGGAAGGAGGAAGTAGGCCTCAGGCATAGCTAGGTGTGAAAGTCTGAGGATTAGTGGCTCTGGGCAAACAGCAGGGAGCCAGACGGGAGGCAGCAGATCTCTGCGAGCGATTGACGTCGCCCTGGACGCCGCTCGCTCGGAAAAGACGATAATTGGGTTATCGCTTCTCGGCCTTTTGGCTAAGATCAAGTGTAGTATCTGTTCTTATCAGTTTAATATCTGATACGTCCC
Organism: Pelophylax lessonae; assembly: GCF_965119305.1. Classification (NCBI taxonomy): domain Eukaryota; kingdom Metazoa; phylum Chordata; class Amphibia; order Anura; family Ranidae; genus Pelophylax; species Pelophylax lessonae. The sequence goes on from NW_028119798.1 coordinate 11,647, forward strand.
CTATCTGGGGACCATATATTAAATGGATTTTTAGAACAGGGAGATGGAAGAAGAGCTTGCTCTGTCCACTCCACGCATCGACCTGGTATTGCAGTACCTCCAGGACCGGTGCACCCCTTTCTTATGCAGTTTTCTAAAAAACAGATTGAAATGAAAAACTTAACAAGAAGGTTTTTCTGTCTTTTGCTTGCAATGTTGTTTGCTTGTGTTCTTTCTCGTTGAGTTGTTCGCAGTCCTTTTTTTTTTTTTTTTGTTTTGCAATAAACTGGTATTTAACCCCTGTGTGTTTGTGTTTTTCTTGATTTGTGTCAGTTTCTTGGTCTGTGTTTCCATGCTTCCATCCTTTTCAGCACAATGCATATGCTGCTGCAATGGCAGCTTTTCAGCAGACTGACAATATCTATTCTTTTAATTTGTGTTTCTTTTCTCATGTCATTTTTGTATTTTTGCAAAGTTTATTTCAGTCCACCACCCTTTTCTTACAAACATATAGATAGCAAGGGCCAGAATTTCGACAAGACAGCCAGATAATACACGCAGAGTGTGTGAAGGCCCGATATGAAGCCTACGTACAAGTCGAAGCTACGACAATGCAGAGTCCTGTTGAACGGCTTGACTTTTCTCTACTTCCCTCTCTGTAGTCAATGAGTCGGCTAGTACTCCGACAGTCGAGGGATTTTCTGGCCTGTGTCTCCCTCTAGTGGGTTCCTTTGTCCACGTGAACAGGAGGCGGCTCTATGCAAATCCTAGCCCTCGTTAGGCACACCGATGAGCACCTGATGGATACATGTGTTTGTAATCTGTATTTGGCCTTGCTTGCTTAAAGTTTGGATTGACGAGCAAACTGGCCTTGACCCCGAAGGTGCTAAATGGACAGGTGTCTGGGCGTGTTTAGACCATGGGCTATAGGAAGGAGGAAGTAGGCCTCAGGCATAGCTAGGTGTGAAAGTCTGAGGATTAGTGGCTCTGGGCAAACAGCAGGGAGCCAGACGGGAGGCAGCAGATCTCTGCGAGCGATTGACGTCGCCCTGGACGCCGCTCGCTCGGAAAAGACGATAATTGGGTTATCGCTTCTCGGCCTTTTGGCTAAGATCAAGTGTAGTATCTGTTCTTATCAGTTTAATATCTGATACGTCCCCTATCTGGGGACCATATATTAAATGGATTTTTAGAACAGGGAGATGGAAGAAGAGCTTGCTCTGTCCACTCCACGCATCGACCTGGTATTGCAGTACCTCCAGGACCGGTGCACCCCTTTCTTATGCAGTTTTCTAAAAAACAGATTGAAATGAAAAACTTAACAAGAAGGTTTTTCTGTCTTTTGCTTGCAATGTTGTTTGCTTGTGTTCTTTCTCGTTGAGTTGTTCGCAGTCCTTTTTTTTTTTTTTTTGTTTTGCAATAAACTGGTATTTAACCCCTGTGTGTTTGTGTTTTTCTTGATTTGTGTCAGTTTCTTGGTCTGTGTTTCCATGCTTCCATCCTTTTCAGCACAATGCATATGCTGCTGCAATGGCAGCTTTTCAGCAGACTGACAATATCTATTCTTTTAATTTGTGTTTCTTTTCTCATGTCATTTTTGTATTTTTGCAAAGTTTATTTCAGTCCACCACCCTTTTCTTACAAACATATAGATAGCAAGGGCCAGAATTTCGACAAGACAGCCAGATAATACACGCAGAGTGTGTGAAGGCCCGATATGAAGCCTACGTACAAGTCGAAGCTACGACAATGCAGAGTCCTGTTGAACGGCTTGACTTTTCTCTACTTCCCTCTCTGTAGTCAATGAGTCGGCTAGTACTCCGACAGTCGAGGGATTTTCTGGCCTGTGTCTCCCTCTAGTGGGTTCCTTTGTCCACGTGAACAGGAGGCGGCTCTATGCAAATCCTAGCCCTCGTTAGGCACACCGATGAGCACCTGATGGATACATGTTTTGTAATCTGTATTTGGCCTTGCTTGCTTAAAGTTTGGATTGACGAGCAAACTGGCCTTGACCCCGAAGGTGCTAAATGGACAGGTGTCTGGGCGTGTTTAGACCATGGGCTATAGGAAGGAGGAAGTAGGCCTCAGGCATAGCTAGGTGTGAAAGTCTGAGGATTAGTGGCTCTGGGCAAACAGCAGGGAGCCAGACGGGAGGCAGCAGATCTCTGCGAGCGATTGACGTCGCCCTGGACGCCGCTCGCTCGGAAAAGACGATAATTGGGTTATCGCTTCTCGGCCTTTTGGCTAAGATCAAGTGTAGTATCTGTTCTTATCAGTTTAATATCTGATACGTCCCCTATCTGGGGACCATATATTAAATGGATTTTTAGAACAGGGAGATGGAAGAAGAGCTTGCTCTGTCCACTCCACGCATCGACCTGGTATTGCAGTACCTCCAGGACCGGTGCACCCCTTTCTTATGCAGTTTTCTAAAAAACAGATTGAAATGAAAAACTTAACAAGAAGGTTTTTCTGTCTTTTGCTTGCAATGTTGTTTGCTTGTGTTCTTTCTCGTTGAGTTGTTCGCAGTCCTTTTTTTTTTTTTTTTGTTTTGCAATAAACTGGTATTTAACCCCTGTGTGTTTGTGTTTTTCTTGATTTGTGTCAGTTTCTTGGTCTGTGTTTCCATGCTTCCATCCTTTTCAGCACAATGCATATGCTGCTGCAATGGCAGCTTTTCAGCAGACTGACAATATCTATTCTTTTAATTTGTGTTTCTTTTCTCATGTCATTTTTGTATTTTTGCAAAGTTTATTTCAGTCCACCACCCTTTTCTTACAAACATATAGATAGCAAGGGCCAGAATTTCGACAAGACAGCCAGATAATACACGCAGAGTGTGTGAAGGCCCGATATGAAGCCTACGTACAAGTCGAAGCTACGACAATGCAGAGTCCTGTTGAACGGCTTGACTTTTCTCTACTTCCCTCTCTGTAGTCAATGAGTCGGCTAGTACTCCGACAGTCGAGGGATTTTCTGGCCTGTGTCTCCCTCTAGTGGGTTCCTTTGTCCACGTGAACAGGAGGCGGCTCTATGCAAATCCTAGCCCTCGTTAGGCACACCGATGAGCACCTGATGGATACATGTGTTTGTAATCTGTATTTGGCCTTGCTTGCTTAAAGTTTGGATTGACGAGCAAACTGGCCTTGACCCCGAAGGTGCTAAATGGACAGGTGTCTGGGCGTGTTTAGACCATGGGCTATAGGAAGGAGGAAGTAGGCCTCAGGCATAGCTAGGTGTGAAAGTCTGAGGATTAGTGGCTCTGGGCAAACAGCAGGGAGCCAGACGGGAGGCAGCAGATCTCTGCGAGCGATTGACGTCGCCCTGGACGCCGCTCGCTCGGAAAAGACGATAATTGGGTTATCGCTTCTCGGCCTTTTGGCTAAGATCAAGTGTAGTATCTGTTCTTATCAGTTTAATATCTGATACGTCCCCTATCTGGGGACCATATATTAAATGGATTTTTAGAACAGGGAGATGGAAGAAGAGCTTGCTCTGTCCACTCCACGCATCGACCTGGTATTGCAGTACCTCCAGGACCGGTGCACCCCTTTCTTATGCAGTTTTCTAAAAAACAGATTGAAATGAAAAACTTAACAAGAAGGTTTTTCTGTCTTTTGCTTGCAATGTTGTTTGCTTGTGTTCTTTCTCGTTGAGTTGTTCGCAGTCCTTTTTTTTTTTTTTTGTTTTGCAATAAACTGGTATTTAACCCCTGTGTGTTTGTGTTTTTCTTGATTTGTGTCAGTTTCTTGGTCTGTGTTTCCATGCTTCCATCCTTTTCAGCACAATGCATATGCTGCTGCAATGGCAGCTTTTCAGCAGACTGACAATATCTATTCTTTTAATTTGTGTTTCTTTTCTCATGTCATTTTTGTATTTTTGCAAAGTTTATTTCAGTCCACCACCCTTTTCTTACAAACATATAGATAGCAAGGGCCAGAATTTCGACAAGACAGCCAGATAATACACGCAGAGTGTGTGAAGGCCCGATATGAAGCCTACGTACAAGTCGAAGCTACGACAATGCAGAGTCCTGTTGAACGGCTTGACTTTTCTCTACTTCCCTCTCTGTAGTCAATGAGTCGGCTAGTACTCCGACAGTCGAGGGATTTTCTGGCCTGTGTCTCCCTCTAGTGGGTTCCTTTGTCCACGTGAACAGGAGGCGGCTCTATGCAAATCCTAGCCCTCGTTAGGCACACCGATGAGCACCTGATGGATACATGTGTTTGTAATCTGTATTTGGCCTTGCTTGCTTAAAGTTTGGATTGACGAGCAAACTGGCCTTGACCCCGAAGGTGCTAAATGGACAGGTGTCTGGGCGTGTTTAGACCATGGGCTATAGGAAGGAGGAAGTAGGCCTCAGGCATAGCTAGGTGTGAAAGTCTGAGGATTAGTGGCTCTGGGCAAACAGCAGGGAGCCAGACGGGAGGCAGCAGATCTCTGCGAGCGATTGACGTCGCCCTGGACGCCGCTCGCTCGGAAAAGACGATAATTGGGTTATCGCTTCTCGGCCTTTTGGCTAAGATCAAGTGTAGTATCTGTTCTTATCAGTTTAATATCTGATACGTCCCCTATCTGGGGACCATATATTAAATGGATTTTTAGAACAGGGAGATGGAAGAAGAGCTTGCTCTGTCCACTCCACGCATCGACCTGGTATTGCAGTACCTCCAGGACCGGTGCACCCCTTTCTTATGCAGTTTTCTAAAAAACAGATTGAAATGAAAAACTTAACAAGAAGGTTTTTCTGTCTTTTGCTTGCAATGTTGTTTGCTTGTGTTCTTTCTCGTTGAGTTGTTCGCAGTCCTTTTTTTTTTTTTTTGTTTTGCAATAAACTGGTATTTAACCCCTGTGTGTTTGTGTTTTTCTTGATTTGTGTCAGTTTCTTGGTCTGTGTTTCCATGCTTCCATCCTTTTCAGCACAATGCATATGCTGCTGCAATGGCAGCTTTTCAGCAGACTGACAATATCTATTCTTTTAATTTGTGTTTCTTTTCTCATGTCATTTTTTGTATTTTTCTTTTCGCAAAGTTTATTTCAGTCCACCACCCTTTTCTTACAAACATATAGATAGCAAGGGCCAGAATTTCGACAAGACAGCCAGATAATACACGCAGAGTGTGTGAAGGCCCGATATGAAGCCTACGTACAAGTCGAAGCTACGACAATGCAGAGTCCTGTTGAACGGCTTGACTTTTCTCTACTTCCCTCTCTGTAGTCAATGAGTCGGCTAGTACTCCGACAGTCGAGGGATTTTCTGGCCTGTGTCTCCCTCTAGTGGGTTCCTTTGTCCACGTGAACAGGAGGCGGCTCTATGCAAATCCTAGCCCTCGTTAGGCACACCGATGAGCACCTGATGGATACATGTGTTTGTAATCTGTATTTGGCCTTGCTTGCTTAAAGTTTGGATTGACGAGCAAACTGGCCTTGACCCCGAAGGTGCTAAATGGACAGGTGTCTGGGCGTGTTTAGACCATGGGCTATAGGAAGGAGGAAGTAGGCCTCAGGCATAGCTAGGTGTGAAAGTCTGAGGATTAGTGGCTCTGGGCAAACAGCAGGGAGCCAGACGGGAGGCAGCAGATCTCTGCGAGCGATTGACGTCGCCCTGGACGCCGCTCGCTCGGAAAAGACGATAATTGGGTTATCGCTTCTCGGCCTTTTGGCTAAGATCAAGTGTAGTATCTGTTCTTATCAGTTTAATATCTGATACGTCCCCTATCTGGGGACCATATATTAAATGGATTTTTAGAACAGGGAGATGGAAGAAGAGCTTGCTCTGTCCACTCCACGCATCGACCTGGTATTGCAGTACCTCCAGGACCGGTGCACCCCTTTCTTATGCAGTTTTCTAAAAAACAGATTGAAATGAAAAACTTAACAAGAAGGTTTTTCTGTCTTTTGCTTGCAATGTTGTTTGCTTGTGTTCTTTCTCGTTGAGTTGTTCGCAGTCCTTTTTTTTTTTTTTTTGTTTTGCAATAAACTGGTATTTAACCCCTGTGTGTTTGTGTTTTTCTTGATTTGTGTCAGTTTCTTGGTCTGTGTTTCCATGCTTCCATCCTTTTCAGCACAATGCATATGCTGCTGCAATGGCAGCTTTTCAGCAGACTGACAATATCTATTCTTTTAATTTGTGTTTCTTTTCTCATGTCATTTTTGTATTTTTGCAAAGTTTATTTCAGTCCACCACCCTTTTCTTACAAACATATAGATAGCAAGGGCCAGAATTTCGACAAGACAGCCAGATAATACACGCAGAGTGTGTGAAGGCCCGATATGAAGCCTACGTACAAGTCGAAGCTACGACAATGCAGAGTCCTGTTGAACGGCTTGACTTTTCTCTACTTCCCTCTCTGTAGTCAATGAGTCGGCTAGTACTCCGACAGTCGAGGGATTTTCTGGCCTGTGTCTCCCTCTAGTGGGTTCCTTTGTCCACGTGAACAGGAGGCGGCTCTATGCAAATCCTAGCCCTCGTTAGGCACACCGATGAGCACCTGATGGATACATGTGTTTGTAATCTGTATTTGGCCTTGCTTGCTTAAAGTTTGGATTGACGAGCAAACTGGCCTTGACCCCGAAGGTGCTAAATGGACAGGTGTCTGGGCGTGTTTAGACCATGGGCTATAGGAAGGAGGAAGTAGGCCTCAGGCATAGCTAGGTGTGAAAGTCTGAGGATTAGTGGCTCTGGGCAAACAGCAGGGAGCCAGACGGGAGGCAGCAGATCTCTGCGAGCGATTGACGTCGCCCTGGACGCCGCTCGCTCGGAAAAGACGATAATTGGGTTATCGCTTCTCGGCCTTTTGGCTAAGATCAAGTGTAGTATCTGTTCTTATCAGTTTAATATCTGATACGTCCCCTATCTGGGGACCATATATTAAATGGATTTTTAGAACAGGGAGATGGAAGAAGAGCTTGCTCTGTCCACTCCACGCATCGACCTGGTATTGCAGTACCTCCAGGACCGGTGCACCCCTTTCTTATGCAGTTTTCTAAAAAACAGATTGAAATGAAAAACTTAACAAGAAGGTTTTTCTGTCTTTTGCTTGCAATGTTGTTTGCTTGTGTTCTTTCTCGTTGAGTTGTTCGCAGTCCTTTTTTTTTTTTTTTTGTTTTGCAATAAACTGGTATTTAACCCCTGTGTGTTTGTGTTTTTCTTGATTTGTGTCAGTTTCTTGGTCTGTGTTTCCATGCTTCCATCCTTTTCAGCACAATGCATATGCTGCTGCAATGGCAGCTTTTCAGCAGACTGACAATATCTATTCTTTTAATTTGTGTTTCTTTTCTCATGTCATTTTTGTATTTTTGCAAAGTTTATTTCAGTCCACCACCCTTTTCTTACAAACATATAGATAGCAAGGGCCAGAATTTCGACAAGACAGCCAGATAATACACGCAGAGTGTGTGAAGGCCCGATATGAAGCCTACGTACAAGTCGAAGCTACGACAATGCAGAGTCCTGTTGAACGGCTTGACTTTTCTCTACTTCCCTCTCTGTAGTCAATGAGTCGGCTAGTACTCCGACAGTCGAGGGATTTTCTGGCCTGTGTCTCCCTCTAGTGGGTTCCTTTGTCCACGTGAACAGGAGGCGGCTCTATGCAAATCCTAGCCCTCGTTAGGCACACCGATGAGCACCTGATGGATACATGTGTTTGTAATCTGTATTTGGCCTTGCTTGCTTAAAGTTTGGATTGACGAGCAAACTGGCCTTGACCCCGAAGGTGCTAAATGGACAGGTGTCTGGGCGTGTTTAGACCATGGGCTATAGGAAGGAGGAAGTAGGCCTCAGGCATAGCTAGGTGTGAAAGTCTGAGGATTAGTGGCTCTGGGCAAACAGCAGGGAGCCAGACGGGAGGCAGCAGATCTCTGCGAGCGATTGACGTCGCCCTGGACGCCGCTCGCTCGGAAAAGACGATAATTGGGTTATCGCTTCTCGGCCTTTTGGCTAAGATCAAGTGTAGTATCTGTTCTTATCAGTTTAATATCTGATACGTCCCCTATCTGGGGACCATATATTAAATGGATTTTTAGAACAGGGAGATGGAAGAAGAGCTTGCTCTGTCCACTCCACGCATCGACCTGGTATTGCAGTACCTCCAGGACCGGTGCACCCCTTTCTTATGCAGTTTTCTAAAAAACAGATTGAAATGAAAAACTTAACAAGAAGGTTTTTCTGTCTTTTGCTTGCAATGTTGTTTGCTTGTGTTCTTTCTCGTTGAGTTGTTCGCAGTCCTTTTTTTTTTTTTTTTGTTTTGCAATAAACTGGTATTTAACCCCTGTGTGTTTGTGTTTTTCTTGATTTGTGTCAGTTTCTTGGTCTGTGTTTCCATGCTTCCATCCTTTTCAGCACAATGCATATGCTGCTGCAATGGCAGCTTTTCAGCAGACTGACAATATCTATTCTTTTAATTTGTGTTTCTTTTCTCATGTCATTTTTGTATTTTTCTTTTCGCAAAGTTTATTTCAGTCCACCACCCTTTTCTTACAAACCATATAGATAGCAAGGGCCAGAATTTCGACAAGACAGCCAGATAATACACGCAGAGTGTGTGAAGGGCCCGATACAAGTCGAAGCTACGACAATGCAGAGTCCTGTTGAACGGCTTGACTTTTCTCTACTTCCCTCTCTGTAGTCAATGAGTCGGCTAGTACTCCGACAGTCGAGGGATTTTCTGGCCTGTGTCTCCCTCTAGTGGGTTCCTTTGTCCACGTGAACAGGAGGCGGCTCTATGCAAATCCTAGCCCTCGTTAGGCACACCGATGAGCACCTGATGGATACATGTGTTTGTAATCTGTATTTGGCCTTGCTTGCTTAAAGTTTGGATTGACGAGCAAACTGGCCTTGACCCCGAAGGTGCTAAATGGACAGGTGTCTGGGCGTGTTTAGACCATGGGCTATAGGAAGGAGGAAGTAGGCCTCAGGCATAGCTAGGTGTGAAAGTCTGAGGATTAGTGGCTCTGGGCAAACAGCAGGGAGCCAGACGGGAGGCAGCAGATCTCTGCGAGCGATTGACGTCGCCCTGGACGCCGCTCGCTCGGAAAAGACGATAATTGGGTTATCGCTTCTCGGCCTTTTGGCTAAGATCAAGTGTAGTATCTGTTCTTATCAGTTTAATATCTGATACGTCCCCTATCTGGGGACCATATATTAAATGGATTTTTAGAACAGGGAGATGGAAGAAGAGCTTGCTCTGTCCACTCCACGCATCGACCTGGTATTGCAGTACCTCCAGGACCGGTGCACCCCTTTCTTATGCAGTTTTCTAAAAAACAGATTGAAATGAAAAACTTAACAAGAAGGTTTTTCTGTCTTTTGCTTGCAATGTTGTTTGCTTGTGTTCTTTCTCGTTGAGTTGTTCGCAGTCCTTTTTTTTTTTTTTTTGTTTTGCAATAAACTGGTATTTAACCCCTGTGTGTTTGTGTTTTTCTTGATTTGTGTCAGTTTCTTGGTCTGTGTTTCCATGCTTCCATCCTTTTCAGCACAATGCATATGCTGCTGCAATGGCAGCTTTTCAGCAGACTGACAATATCTATTCTTTTAATTTGTGTTTCTTTTCTCATGTCATTTTTGTATTTTTGCAAAGTTTATTTCAGTCCACCACCCTTTTCTTACAAACATATAGATAGCAAGGGCCAGAATTTCGACAAGACAGCCAGATAATACACGCAGAGTGTGTGAAGGCCCGATATGAAGCCTACGTACAAGTCGAAGCTACGACAATGCAGAGTCCTGTTGAACGGCTTGACTTTTCTCTACTTCCCTCTCTGTAGTCAATGAGTCGGCTAGTACTCCGACAGTCGAGGGATTTTCTGGCCTGTGTCTCCCTCTAGTGGGTTCCTTTGTCCACGTGAACAGGAGGCGGCTCTATGCAAATCCTAGCCCTCGTTAGGCACACCGATGAGCACCTGATGGATACATGTGTTTGTAATCTGTATTTGGCCTTGCTTGCTTAAAGTTTGGATTGACGAGCAAACTGGCCTTGACCCCGAAGGTGCTAAATGGACAGGTGTCTGGGCGTGTTTAGACCATGGGCTATAGGAAGGAGGAAGTAGGCCTCAGGCATAGCTAGGTGTGAAAGTCTGAGGATTAGTGGCTCTGGGCAAACAGCAGGGAGCCAGACGGGAGGCAGCAGATCTCTGCGAGCGATTGACGTCGCCCTGGACGCCGCTCGCTCGGAAAAGACGATAATTGGGTTATCGCTTCTCGGCCTTTTGGCTAAGATCAAGTGTAGTATCTGTTCTTATCAGTTTAATATCTGATACGTCCCCTATCTGGGGACCATATATTAAATGGATTTTTAGAACAGGGAGATGGAAGAAGAGCTTGCTCTGTCCACTCCACGCATCGACCTGGTATTGCAGTACCTCCAGGACCGGTGCACCCCTTTCTTATGCAGTTTTCTAAAAAACAGATTGAAATGAAAAACTTAACAAGAAGGTTTTTCTGTCTTTTGCTTGCAATGTTGTTTGCTTGTGTTCTTTCTCGTTGAGTTGTTCGCAGTCCTTTTTTTTTTTTTTTTGTTTTGCAATAAACTGGTATTTAACCCCTGTGTGTTTGTGTTTTTCTTGATTTGTGTCAGTTTCTTGGTCTGTGTTTCCATGCTTCCATCCTTTTCAGCACAATGCATATGCTGCTGCAATGGCAGCTTTTCAGCAGACTGACAATATCTATTCTTTTAATTTGTGTTTCTTTTCTCATGTCATTTTTGTATTTTTGCAAAGTTTATTTCAGTCCACCACCCTTTTCTTACAAACATATAGATAGCAAGGGCCAGAATTTCGACAAGACAGCCAGATAATACACGCAGAGTGTGTGAAGGCCCGATATGAAGCCTACGTACAAGTCGAAGCTACGACAATGCAGAGTCCTGTTGAACGGCTTGACTTTTCTCTACTTCCCTCTCTGTAGTCAATGAGTCGGCTAGTACTCCGACAGTCGAGGGATTTTCTGGCCTGTGTCTCCCTCTAGTGGGTTCCTTTGTCCACGTGAACAGGAGGCGGCTCTATGCAAATCCTAGCCCTCGTTAGGCACACCGATGAGCACCTGATGGATACATGTGTTTGTAATCTGTATTTGGCCTTGCTTGCTTAAAGTTTGGATTGACGAGCAAACTGGCCTTGACCCCGAAGGTGCTAAATGGACAGGTGTCTGGGCGTGTTTAGACCATGGGCTATAGGAAGGAGGAAGTAGGCCTCAGGCATAGCTAGGTGTGAAAGTCTGAGGATTAGTGGCTCTGGGCAAACAGCAGGGAGCCAGACGGGAGGCAGCAGATCTCTGCGAGCGATTGACGTCGCCCTGGACGCCGCTCGCTCGGAAAAGACGATAATTGGGTTATCGCTTCTCGGCCTTTTGGCTAAGATCAAGTGTAGTATCTGTTCTTATCAGTTTAATATCTGATACGTCCCCTATCTGGGGACCATATATTAAATGGATTTTTAGAACAGGGAGATGGAAGAAGAGCTTGCTCTGTCCACTCCACGCATCGACCTGGTATTGCAGTACCTCCAGGACCGGTGCACCCCTTTCTTATGCAGTTTTCTAAAAAACAGATTGAAATGAAAAACTTAACAAGAAGGTTTTTCTGTCTTTTGCTTGCAATGTTGTTTGCTTGTGTTCTTTCTCGTTGAGTTGTTCGCAGTCCTTTTTTTTTTTTTTTTGTTTTGCAATAAACTGGTATTTAACCCCTGTGTGTTTGTGTTTTTCTTGATTTGTGTCAGTTTCTTGGTCTGTGTTTCCATGCTTCCATCCTTTTCAGCACAATGCATATGCTGCTGCAATGGCAGCTTTTCAGCAGACTGACAATATCTATTCTTTTAATTTGTGTTTCTTTTCTCATGTCATTTTTGTATTTTTGCAAAGTTTATTTCAGTCCACCACCCTTTTCTTACAAACATATAGATAGCAAGGGCCAGAATTTCGACAAGACAGCCAGATAATACACGCAGAGTGTGTGAAGGCCCGATATGAAGCCTACGTACAAGTCGAAGCTACGACAATGCAGAGTCCTGTTGAACGGCTTGACTTTTCTCTACTTCCCTCTCTGTAGTCAATGAGTCGGCTAGTACTCCGACAGTCGAGGGATTTTCTGGCCTGTGTCTCCCTCTAGTGGGTTCCTTTGTCCACGTGAACAGGAGGCGGCTCTATGCAAATCCTAGCCCTCGTTAGGCACACCGATGAGCACCTGATGGATACATGTGTTTGTAATCTGTATTTGGCCTTGCTTGCTTAAAGTTTGGATTGACGAGCAAACTGGCCTTGACCCCGAAGGTGCTAAATGGACAGGTGTCTGGGCGTGTTTAGACCATGGGCTATAGGAAGGAGGAAGTAGGCCTCAGGCATAGCTAGGTGTGAAAGTCTGAGGATTAGTGGCTCTGGGCAAACAGCAGGGAGCCAGACGGGAGGCAGCAGATCTCTGCGAGCGATTGACGTCGCCCTGGACGCCGCTCGCTCGGAAAAGACGATAATTGGGTTATCGCTTCTCGGCCTTTTGGCTAAGATCAAGTGTAGTATCTGTTCTTATCAGTTTAATATCTGATACGTCCCCTATCTGGGGACCATATATTAAATGGATTTTTAGAACAGGGAGATGGAAGAAGAGCTTGCTCTGTCCACTCCACGCATCGACCTGGTATTGCAGTACCTCCAGGACCGGTGCACCCCTTTCTTATGCAGTTTTCTAAAAAACAGATTGAAATGAAAAACTTAACAAGAAGGTTTTTCTGTCTTTTGCTTGCAATGTTGTTTGCTTGTGTTCTTTCTCGTTGAGTTGTTCGCAGTCCTTTTTTTTTTTTTTTTGTTTTGCAATAAACTGGTATTTAACCCCTGTGTGTTTGTGTTTTTCTTGATTTGTGTCAGTTTCTTGGTCTGTGTTTCCATGCTTCCATCCTTTTCAGCACAATGCATATGCTGCTGCAATGGCAGCTTTTCAGCAGACTGACAATATCTATTCTTTTAATTTGTGTTTCTTTTCTCATGTCATTTTTGTATTTTTGCAAAGTTTATTTCAGTCCACCACCCTTTTCTTACAAACATATAGATAGCAAGGGCCAGAATTTCGACAAGACAGCCAGATAATACACGCAGAGTGTGTGAAGGCCCGATATGAAGCCTACGTACAAGTCGAAGCTACGACAATGCAGAGTCCTGTTGAACGGCTTGACTTTTCTCTACTTCCCTCTCTGTAGTCAATGAGTCGGCTAGTACTCCGACAGTCGAGGGATTTTCTGGCCTGTGTCTCCCTCTAGTGGGTTCCTTTGTCCACGTGAACAGGAGGCGGCTCTATGCAAATCCTAGCCCTCGTTAGGCACACCGATGAGCACCTGATGGATACATGTGTTTGTAATCTGTATTTGGCCTTGCTTGCTTAAAGTTTGGATTGACGAGCAAACTGGCCTTGACCCCGAAGGTGCTAAATGGACAGGTGTCTGGGCGTGTTTAGACCATGGGCTATAGGAAGGAGGAAGTAGGCCTCAGGCATAGCTAGGTGTGAAAGTCTGAGGATTAGTGGCTCTGGGCAAACAGCAGGGAGCCAGACGGGAGGCAGCAGATCTCTGCGAGCGATTGACGTCGCCCTGGACGCCGCTCGCTCGGAAAAGACGATAATTGGGTTATCGCTTCTCGGCCTTTTGGCTAAGATCAAGTGTAGTATCTGTTCTTATCAGTTTAATATCTGATACGTCCCCTATCTGGGGACCATATATTAAATGGATTTTTAGAACAGGGAGATGGAAGAAGAGCTTGCTCTGTCCACTCCACGCATCGACCTGGTATTGCAGTACCTCCAGGACCGGTGCACCCCTTTCTTATGCAGTTTTCTAAAAAACAGATTGAAATGAAAAACTTAACAAGAAGGTTTTTCTGTCTTTTGCTTGCAATGTTGTTTGCTTGTGTTCTTTCTCGTTGAGTTGTTCGCAGTCCTTTTTTTTTTTTTTTTGTTTTGCAATAAACTGGTATTTAACCCCTGTGTGTTTGTGTTTTTCTTGATTTGTGTCAGTTTCTTGGTCTGTGTTTCCATGCTTCCATCCTTTTCAGCACAATGCATATGCTGCTGCAATGGCAGCTTTTCAGCAGACTGACAATATCTATTCTTTTAATTTGTGTTTCTTTTCTCATGTCATTTTTGTATTTTTGCAAAGTTTATTTCAGTCCACCACCCTTTTCTTACAAACATATAGATAGCAAGGGCCAGAATTTCGACAAGACAGCCAGATAATACACGCAGAGTGTGTGAAGGCCCGATATGAAGCCTACGTACAAGTCGAAGCTACGACAATGCAGAGTCCTGTTGAACGGCTTGACTTTTCTCTACTTCCCTCTCTGTAGTCAATGAGTCGGCTAGTACTCCGACAGTCGAGGGATTTTCTGGCCTGTGTCTCCCTCTAGTGGGTTCCTTTGTCCACGTGAACAGGAGGCGGCTCTATGCAAATCCTAGCCCTCGTTAGGCACACCGATGAGCACCTGATGGATACATGTGTTTGTAATCTGTATTTGGCCTTGCTTGCTTAAAGTTTGGATTGACGAGCAAACTGGCCTTGACCCCGAAGGTGCTAAATGGACAGGTGTCTGGGCGTGTTTAGACCATGGGCTATAGGAAGGAGGAAGTAGGCCTCAGGCATAGCTAGGTGTGAAAGTCTGAGGATTAGTGGCTCTGGGCAAACAGCAGGGAGCCAGACGGGAGGCAGCAGATCTCTGCGAGCGATTGACGTCGCCCTGGACGCCGCTCGCTCGGAAAAGACGATAATTGGGTTATCGCTTCTCGGCCTTTTGGCTAAGATCAAGTGTAGTATCTGTTCTTATCAGTTTAATATCTGATACGTCCCCTATCTGGGGACCATATATTAAATGGATTTTTAGAACAGGGAGATGGAAGAAGAGCTTGCTCTGTCCACTCCACGCATCGACCTGGTATTGCAGTACCTCCAGGACCGGTGCACCCCTTTCTTATGCAGTTTTCTAAAAAACAGATTGAAATGAAAAACTTAACAAGAAGGTTTTTCTGTCTTTTGCTTGCAATGTTGTTTGCTTGTGTTCTTTCTCGTTGAGTTGTTCGCAGTCCTTTTTTTTTTTTTTTTGTTTTGCAATAAACTGGTATTTAACCCCTGTGTGTTTGTGTTTTTCTTGATTTGTGTCAGTTTCTTGGTCTGTGTTTCCATGCTTCCATCCTTTTCAGCACAATGCATATGCTGCTGCAATGGCAGCTTTTCAGCAGACTGACAATATCTATTCTTTTAATTTGTGTTTCTTTTCTCATGTCATTTTTGTATTTTTGCAAAGTTTATTTCAGTCCACCACCCTTTTCTTACAAACATATAGATAGCAAGGGCCAGAATTTCGACAAGACAGCCAGATAATACACGCAGAGTGTGTGAAGGCCCGATATGAAGCCTACGTACAAGTCGAAGCTACGACAATGCAGAGTCCTGTTGAACGGCTTGACTTTTCTCTACTTCCCTCTCTGTAGTCAATGAGTCGGCTAGTACTCCGACAGTCGAGGGATTTTCTGGCCTGTGTCTCCCTCTAGTGGGTTCCTTTGTCCACGTGAACAGGAGGCGGCTCTATGCAAATCCTAGCCCTCGTTAGGCACACCGATGAGCACCTGATGGATACATGTGTTTGTAATCTGTATTTGGCCTTGCTTGCTTAAAGTTTGGATTGACGAGCAAACTGGCCTTGACCCCGAAGGTGCTAAATGGACAGGTGTCTGGGCGTGTTTAGACCATGGGCTATAGGAAGGAGGAAGTAGGCCTCAGGCATAGCTAGGTGTGAAAGTCTGAGGATTAGTGGCTCTGGGCAAACAGCAGGGAGCCAGACGGGAGGCAGCAGATCTCTGCGAGCGATTGACGTCGCCCTGGACGCCGCTCGCTCGGAAAAGACGATAATTGGGTTATCGCTTCTCGGCCTTTTGGCTAAGATCAAGTGTAGTATCTGTTCTTATCAGTTTAATATCTGATACGTCCCCTATCTGGGGACCATATATTAAATGGATTTTTAGAACAGGGAGATGGAAGAAGAGCTTGCTCTGTCCACTCCACGCATCGACCTGGTATTGCAGTACCTCCAGGACCGGTGCACCCCTTTCTTATGCAGTTTTCTAAAAAACAGATTGAAATGAAAAACTTAACAAGAAGGTTTTTCTGTCTTTTGCTTGCAATGTTGTTTGCTTGTGTTCTTTCTCGTTGAGTTGTTCGCAGTCCTTTTTTTTTTTTTTTTGTTTTGCAATAAACTGGTATTTAACCCCTGTGTGTTTGTGTTTTTCTTGATTTGTGTCAGTTTCTTGGTCTGTGTTTCCATGCTTCCATCCTTTTCAGCACAATGCATATGCTGCTGCAATGGCAGCTTTTCAGCAGACTGACAATATCTATTCTTTTAATTTGTGTTTCTTTTCTCATGTCATTTTTGTATTTTTGCAAAGTTTATTTCAGTCCACCACCCTTTTCTTACAAACATATAGATAGCAAGGGCCAGAATTTCGACAAGACAGCCAGATAATACACGCAGAGTGTGTGAAGGCCCGATATGAAGCCTACGTACAAGTCGAAGCTACGACAATGCAGAGTCCTGTTGAACGGCTTGACTTTTCTCTACTTCCCTCTCTGTAGTCAATGAGTCGGCTAGTACTCCGACAGTCGAGGGATTTTCTGGCCTGTGTCTCCCTCTAGTGGGTTCCTTTGTCCACGTGAACAGGAGGCGGCTCTATGCAAATCCTAGCCCTCGTTAGGCACACCGATGAGCACCTGATGGATACATGTGTTTGTAATCTGTATTTGGCCTTGCTTGCTTAAAGTTTGGATTGACGAGCAAACTGGCCTTGACCCCGAAGGTGCTAAATGGACAGGTGTCTGGGCGTGTTTAGACCATGGGCTATAGGAAGGAGGAAGTAGGCCTCAGGCATAGCTAGGTGTGAAAGTCTGAGGATTAGTGGCTCTGGGCAAACAGCAGGGAGCCAGACGGGAGGCAGCAGATCTCTGCGAGCGATTGACGTCGCCCTGGACGCCGCTCGCTCGGAAAAGACGATAATTGGGTTATCGCTTCTCGGCCTTTTGGCTAAGATCAAGTGTAGTATCGACTTTAGCCCTTAGGGGTGTCTCTGCTTTACGGCTAGGACGTTGAGAAACATTTGTATCTATCCAAGCCATTTGGTCCTTGTGGGGTACCCTCTGCTCGGCCTTGTAGGATCGTTGATTAAATTCAGCTTCACCTACTCGCTGCTATTGGGTTAGAGGCTTAGCCCCCACAAGGAACGAGATTGCGATCTTCCCTCCTCCCCCCCACTCTGCGCTACTACCTTCGGGCAGTAGGCGCACAAGGGCCTTTTTAAAGGCTGCAAAAGAGTGAAGACGCCGAGGAATAAGAAGGAAGCCGCCGAAGTTCTCCTGAAGCGACTACCGACGAACTCCTCCGTCATGGGGAAGAGCACTGGGAAGAAGAAACATGTCTCCGCCATTTCTGCCAAGACTCCGGGAGAAGTCGCTTCAACCTCCACCCCCACCCCGGCGGCCGTTAGCCAGTCGGGCTCAGCAAGGCCAACCAGGTCCGCAGACGGGCTTCCTACCCTGGAACCCTGGATGAGGCAGACAGTGGTGCTGCAGCTGAAGGAGGTGGATGGAAGAATCCCCGACATGACCCCGGAAATCTTTGGCAAGAAAATGATCCTCGAGCAGGGGTTCAGCAAGGCGGAGACCCTGTCCGTACAGACCTTCATGAAAGGTATATTTTATATAACTTTTGTGTCCCTACAGGTCTGTAGAAGGTACTGGGAAGCGGTGAAGAATTGTGGCCCGGATTCCCCTTTCCGCAACTTTGTTGCGAACACTCCCATTCAACGGGATGAAAGGCGGGTGACGGTGTCCATGAGGAATCCCCATACCCCAGCAAAAGACATCGCTACCTACCTCCAGAGGTTTTGCATCGTGGCCAAAGACCCAGTCCGAATCCTCGATGTCAACGGCTTCTGGACAGGTAAGTGGGCAGTTTCTTGCAGGTTAAGGAGAGAGCCTTCGGGGGATCTCCAACACCTGAAGCCCTGCTTCTCTCTGGGAGCCTCCGCAGGACTCCTTTACTACGCAGACATGCCCCAGACCTGTCGCAGGTGTGGCATGCAGGGTCACGTAAGTTTTGGTTGTCAGGAACCTTCTTGCAGGTTCTGTCGGGCTACAGGCCATGAGACCAAGGATTGCCCGAGGTCCAAGACCTGTAACCTCTGCGGATTGGCTGAGCACGTCTACAGAGACTGCCCCCAGAGATCCCGGTCCTACGCTGGAGCCCTGCTCAAGGGCAGAGCCCCAGACAGCGCTGGGAAAAAGAAGCCAGGGGAAAAGACTGCGAAGGAACCTCGGAAAGCCACTGGTGAGTCCCCCCCTCCCCAGGCCCCTACCACCTCCTCCGACCCATCCCTCCCCAACCCCCCTGAGTCGGAGGTGACCTCACCTGCCCCTGCCCCTCCCCCCTCCCAGCCCCCCCCCGCCCTGTCCTCCATGGAGGACTTCCCCACCCTGCCCACCGCCCCCCCCACCCCACCCCCCACCAGCAAAGGCCGAAAACGGAACCTAGACAGCCCGACAACTGAAGAACCCACCAAGCGGCCCACCGTGGCCCAGCAAAATGACATCGCTGGACTGGACCCAGTGGTGGAGGACCTCGAGGACCTCGAGTCTGCGGGGGAAGACGAAGGAGAAATGCAGGTAGGTAAGGACCTGGCCCCCCCAGAGACTGACCTCACCCAAGACCTTATGGACAGCGTCCTTGAGGAGTGCGGCCTGAACCAGGACACCGGACAGGCGCAAGAGGCAGTGGAAGAACCACCCCCCCCTCAGGGGAGGTAAGTTCAGCCCACCTGCTAACTAGCCCCTTCATCTCCTTTACATGATGGCAGAGATCTCTATCTTTTCCATTAATGTTAGGAGCATCAAGGATGCGTCTAGAAGACAGGTGGCGCTGACATTTCTTTCCACACAGCAGAGTGATGTCTACATGCTTCAGGAGTGTGCCCTACCCTTCTCGAGGAGGTACACTCATCTGTCCTCCCAGTGGACCCATGGTCCCTCCTACTGGTCCGGGGGTGTCGATTGTAAGTCTGCAGGGGTAGCCATTCTTGTCAGGGGTGGTCGTTTCACGGTTGACTCCGTCCAGGAGCTCGTCTGTGGCCGTCTTTTGGTCGTAGACGGCTCGTGGGCGGGAGAGCCAGTTAGGCTCATCAACGTGTACGCCTCCCCAGATAAGAATGAGCGACTGGAGCTTTTCCAGACCCTGCGGACCCAACTCGTCACCACCAGGGCAGTAGTAATCGGCGGTGATTTTAACTGTCCGATTGAGGAGGATGGGCGCAGCTCCAGCATGTACGCAAAGCTCGACACCACGTCTAGGCTGCTCAAGGAGATGATCACGGAGGCTTCCTTGAAGGACGCCGTGGGATCCATAGGGAAAGGTTCCGTGAACTATTCGTGGTGCCGTCCTGATGGATCCGTGCGTTCTAGGATAGACTTCGTGCTCACCTCCAAGACAGTCAGACATCGCGGGTTCTCCATGGTCCCCTGCTTTTTCTCTGACCACAGGGCCATTCACTTTCGGGGTGACCTGGGCGAGGGCTTTGCCCCCGGTCCGGGCTCCTGGAAGCTGAATGGTACCCTGCTGGAAAATGAGGAACTGCTGGAGGAACTCAGGGAGGCCTACATTACCTGGAAGGAGGACAAGAGGTTCTTCAGAAAGGTAAGTGACTACTGGGAGTTTGTGAAAGTCAAGCTACGCAGCTTCTTTCAGGCAAGGGGACGCCAGCAAGTGTGTGCCAGGAAGAGGGAACTCAGGAGACTGCAACGTCAGATGCAGTCCCTGCAGGACCTTCACCACTGCGGCTGGGACGTTAGGCAGGACCTGGAGGACACCAAGAAGAGCCTGAAAGGACACTTCGAGGAAGAATCCAGGCACCTCGTCTTCCGTTCCAAGGTGGAGAATCTTGAGAAAGGTGAGAAATGTAACTCTTTCTTTTTCAGGAAACTCCACTCAGGACACACTCCCTTGTCTGAGCTGCGGGACGAGACCGGAACACTCCAGAAGGGGAAGGAGGCTGTGATGCAAGTTGTCAGCGACTACTACACCAACCTCTACTCCCCGAAAGAAACAGATACGGCTGAGGCCGACAGGTTCTTGTCAGGTATCACTAACCAAATTGATCCTGCAGGTATGTCGGCAATCAACGCCCCCTTGGCGCTGGAGGAGCTGCACTCTGCCGTCAGATCCTTTAGGCAAGGCAGGACCCCGGGCTGCGACGGTCTCCCAGCGGAGCTCTATGTAGCGCTGTGGGATCTCGTTGGCCCGGACCTGCTCGAGCTGTACGAGGAGATGGTGGTGGAGGGCACAATGCCTCCGTCGCTGAGGGAGGGGATGATCACGATTTTGTATAAGCGTAAGGGGGAGAGAGGGGATCTGAAAAATTGGCGTCCCATCTCTCTCTTGAACGTGGACTACAAAATCCTCGCCAAGGTTCTGGCCAACAGGCTGAAATCTGTCATCGGACAGATCATCCACCCGGATCAGACTTGCGGCATTCCTGGTCGCAGGATTGCGGACAGCCTCGCGCTTGTCCGGGACACGGTCCAGTACATTCGAGGCCGCCGTGTGCACGCGGCCCTGGTCAGTCTTGACCAGGAAAAGGCCTTTGACCGTGTCTCCCATGAGTTTATGTGCAGAGCTCTGCGCAGGTTTGGTCTTGGGGACATGTTTTGTTCGTATGTGAATGTGATGTATAATGACATTTGTAGTACGGTGTTGGTGAATGGCTGGAAAACTGACCCTTCCCCTGTTCTCTCTGGGGTCAGACAAGGCTGCCCTCTCTCACCTCTGCTTTTTGTTTGCTGTATAGAGCTCTTTGCCGAATGCATCCGACAGAACCCAGAGATCAGAGGGATCACCACACCGGGACCGGACAGAAGGGTTGTCAAGTGCTCACTCTATATGGACGACGTAACGGTGTTCTGTGCTGATCAGCGCTCCATCGACTCGCTCGTCCAGACCTGTGAGGACTTCGGCAAAGCTTCAGGGGCAAAAGTCAACTGCGGGAAGTCAGAGATCATGCTCTTCGGAAAGTGGTTCCTGCCTTCTTCTGCATCAATCCCTTTCAGCATCAAGGCGGACTTCATCAAAATTCTTGGAGTTTGGTTTGGAGCTGAGGGCGCAGCCCTGAAGTCTTGGGAGGAGAGACTGTCCAAGATGAGACAAAAGTTTGGACTATGGAGCCTCAGAGAACTCACCATCGAAGGGAAAACACTGGTACTCCGCAGCGAGATCCTCCCTGTGTTGCAGTACCTCGCCCAGGCCTGGCCCCCCCGGGTCAACACCTGCAAGGCCATCACCAGGGCGGTGTTCCACTTCATCTGGGGCTCCAAGATGGACAGAGTGAAGCGAGCAGTCATGTTCAAGGAACCCCTCAAGGGCGGTAAGGGCGTGCCCGACATCGCAACGTTACTGGGGGTGTTCTTTGCCTGCAACTGCATCCGCAGAACTTTGATTGACAGAACTTCGGACTCTGGAGGCAACTCCATGTCCCGTTTTTTCCTCCTGCCTCTCTGGAGGTCCCTTGGATGGGACAAATGGGACAGCTCCATCCCCTACAACTGGGACACTCCTTGGTACTACTTGGACACTTTCAAGTTCATCAAGGAGCTGGGGCTGCATGGAGTTAAGCCCGACTTGTGGAAGCCAAAAACTATCTACAAGTTGATCAGAGCATCGGACATTGCTGAGACTGTTCCAGGCCTCCCTTCAGCCACTTGCAAAGTGGTCTGGAGGAATGTTTCTTCAAAGAGACTCACCAACAGGCATAAAGATCTGGCGTGGATGGCTGTCCAGGGGGGTTTGCCACTCAGGACATTTATGCATGCCAGAAACTTGTGCAGATACAGGCACTGCCCCTTTTGTATCATCCATGAGGAAACGTCTTACCACGTTTTCTGGGAGTGCTCATTTGCACAGAGCCTGTTGAGGGCCTTGGAACCTGAACTGAGAGACTTTGTCCCACAGACTGCCATCACACATTTTGCTGTGCTGAATGGACTTTTTCATGGGACTTTTTCCCAAGAGGACATTGACAACGCCTGGCGGGTGTTGTGCTGCTTTAAGGACGCTTTATGGTGCGCCAGAAAGCGCCTTATCCACCAGCGGGAGAGGATGTCCATTGAGGACTGTCGCAGACTGGTTCACAGTCTGCTCAGAGACTATAACCTGATGGATCTCATGGAGGAAGAGGAGGTCTGAAGATTTCCCCTTCCCCCACTCTCCCTTGTGTGTCTTTGTCCATTCAATAAAGCTTCGGGCCTGTGATTTCATTCCCCTCCCCTTACCCCACTCTCCCACTCCCCTATCACACCTGTTGCTTTTTGAAATGTAATATTGTTTGATTGATTCATGCTACGTATAGATAACGTTTCTTAGTTTCATGCTTATAGGGGTATTGCGGCGTCATGCATGATGTGATGGCTCGGGGTATCCTTACTCCGCACACCACATCAGGCATCATACCGCAGAATGAATGTATGTGATTGAATGTATTTATTAGTATGACCGGAAATGTATTGTAATGTAGTGTATTTATGCGCTGCGTCGCAGTACAGGGGAGAATGTACCCCGACAAAAGTATTGTTTTTTGTATATCTTTTATGCAAATAAAGATTACATTTTCAACCAAAAAAATCTGTTCTTATCAGTTTAATATCTGATACGTCCCCTATCTGGGGACCATATATTAAATGGATTTTTAGAACAGGGAGATGGAAGAAGAGCTTGCTCTGTCCACTCCACGCATCGACCTGGTATTGCAGTACCTCCAGGACCGGTGCACCCCTTTCTTATGCAGTTTTCTAAAAAACAGATTGAAATGAAAAACTTAACAAGAAGGTTTTTCTGTCTTTTGCTTGCAATGTTGTTTGCTTGTGTTCTTTCTCGTTGAGTTGTTCGCAGTCCTTTTTTTTTTTTTTTTGTTTTGCAATAAACTGGTATTTAACCCCTGTGTGTTTGTGTTTTTCTTGATTTGTGTCAGTTTCTTGGTCTGTGTTTCCATGCTTCCATCCTTTTCAGCACAATGCATATGCTGCTGCAATGGCAGCTTTTCAGCAGACTGACAATATCTATTCTTTTAATTTGTGTTTCTTTTCTCATGTCATTTTTGTATTTTTGCAAAGTTTATTTCAGTCCACCACCCTTTTCTTACAAACATATAGATAGCAAGGGCCAGAATTTCGACAAGACAGCCAGATAATACACGCAGAGTGTGTGAAGGCCCGATATGAAGCCTACGTACAAGTCGAAGCTACGACAATGCAGAGTCCTGTTGAACGGCTTGACTTTTCTCTACTTCCCTCTCTGTAGTCAATGAGTCGGCTAGTACTCCGACAGTCGAGGGATTTTCTGGCCTGTGTCTCCCTCTAGTGGGTTCCTTTGTCCACGTGAACAGGAGGCGGCTCTATGCAAATCCTAGCCCTCGTTAGGCACACCGATGAGCACCTGATGGATACATGTGTTTGTAATCTGTATTTGGCCTTGCTTGCTTAAAGTTTGGATTGACGAGCAAACTGGCCTTGACCCCGAAGGTGCTAAATGGACAGGTGTCTGGGCGTGTTTAGACCATGGGCTATAGGAAGGAGGAAGTAGGCCTCAGGCATAGCTAGGTGTGAAAGTCTGAGGATTAGTGGCTCTGGGCAAACAGCAGGGAGCCAGACGGGAGGCAGCAGATCTCTGCGAGCGATTGACGTCGCCCTGGACGCCGCTCGCTCGGAAAAGACGATAATTGGGTTATCGCTTCTCGGCCTTTTGGCTAAGATCAAGTGTAGTATCTGTTCTTATCAGTTTAATATCTGATACGTCCCCTATCTGGGGACCATATATTAAATGGATTTTTAGAACAGGGAGATGGAAGAAGAGCTTGCTCTGTCCACTCCACGCATCGACCTGGTATTGCAGTACCTCCAGGACCGGTGCACCCCTTTCTTATGCAGTTTTCTAAAAAACAGATTGAAATGAAAAACTTAACAAGAAGGTTTTTCTGTCTTTTGCTTGCAATGTTGTTTGCTTGTGTTCTTTCTCGTTGAGTTGTTCGCAGTCCTTTTTTTTTTTTTTTTGTTTTGCAATAAACTGGTATTTAACCCCTGTGTGTTTGTGTTTTTCTTGATTTGTGTCAGTTTCTTGGTCTGTGTTTCCATGCTTCCATCCTTTTCAGCACAATGCATATGCTGCTGCAATGGCAGCTTTTCAGCAGACTGACAATATCTATTCTTTTAATTTGTGTTTCTTTTCTCATGTCATTTTTGTATTTTTGCAAAGTTTATTTCAGTCCACCACCCTTTTCTTACAAACATATAGATAGCAAGGGCCAGAATTTCGACAAGACAGCCAGATAATACACGCAGAGTGTGTGAAGGCCCGATATGAAGCCTACGTACAAGTCGAAGCTACGACAATGCAGAGTCCTGTTGAACGGCTTGACTTTTCTCTACTTCCCTCTCTGTAGTCAATGAGTCGGCTAGTACTCCGACAGTCGAGGGATTTTCTGGCCTGTGTCTCCCTCTAGTGGGTTCCTTTGTCCACGTGAACAGGAGGCGGCTCTATGCAAATCCTAGCCCTCGTTAGGCACACCGATGAGCACCTGATGGATACATGTGTTTGTAATCTGTATTTGGCCTTGCTTGCTTAAAGTTTGGATTGACGAGCAAACTGGCCTTGACCCCGAAGGTGCTAAATGGACAGGTGTCTGGGCGTGTTTAGACCATGGGCTATAGGAAGGAGGAAGTAGGCCTCAGGCATAGCTAGGTGTGAAAGTCTGAGGATTAGTGGCTCTGGGCAAACAGCAGGGAGCCAGACGGGAGGCAGCAGATCTCTGCGAGCGATTGACGTCGCCCTGGACGCCGCTCGCTCGGAAAAGACGATAATTGGGTTATCGCTTCTCGGCCTTTTGGCTAAGATCAAGTGTAGTATCTGTTCTTATCAGTTTAATATCTGATACGTCCCCTATCTGGGGACCATATATTAAATGGATTTTTAGAACAGGGAGATGGAAGAAGAGCTTGCTCTGTCCACTCCACGCATCGACCTGGTATTGCAGTACCTCCAGGACCGGTGCACCCCTTTCTTATGCAGTTTTCTAAAAAACAGATTGAAATGAAAAACTTAACAAGAAGGTTTTTCTGTCTTTTGCTTGCAATGTTGTTTGCTTGTGTTCTTTCTCGTTGAGTTGTTCGCAGTCCTTTTTTTTTTTTTTTTGTTTTGCAATAAACTGGTATTTAACCCCTGTGTGTTTGTGTTTTTCTTGATTTGTGTCAGTTTCTTGGTCTGTGTTTCCATGCTTCCATCCTTTTCAGCACAATGCATATGCTGCTGCAATGGCAGCTTTTCAGCAGACTGACAATATCTATTCTTTTAATTTGTGTTTCTTTTCTCATGTCATTTTTGTATTTTTGCAAAGTTTATTTCAGTCCACCACCCTTTTCTTACAAACATATAGATAGCAAGGGCCAGAATTTCGACAAGACAGCCAGATAATACACGCAGAGTGTGTGAAGGCCCGATATGAAGCCTACGTACAAGTCGAAGCTACGACAATGCAGAGTCCTGTTGAACGGCTTGACTTTTCTCTACTTCCCTCTCTGTAGTCAATGAGTCGGCTAGTACTCCGACAGTCGAGGGATTTTCTGGCCTGTGTCTCCCTCTAGTGGGTTCCTTTGTCCACGTGAACAGGAGGCGGCTCTATGCAAATCCTAGCCCTCGTTAGGCACACCGATGAGCACCTGATGGATACATGTGTTTGTAATCTGTATTTGGCCTTGCTTGCTTAAAGTTTGGATTGACGAGCAAACTGGCCTTGACCCCGAAGGTGCTAAATGGACAGGTGTCTGGGCGTGTTTAGACCATGGGCTATAGGAAGGAGGAAGTAGGCCTCAGGCATAGCTAGGTGTGAAAGTCTGAGGATTAGTGGCTCTGGGCAAACAGCAGGGAGCCAGACGGGAGGCAGCAGATCTCTGCGAGCGATTGACGTCGCCCTGGACGCCGCTCGCTCGGAAAAGACGATAATTGGGTTATCGCTTCTCGGCCTTTTGGCTAAGATCAAGTGTAGTATCTGTTCTTATCAGTTTAATATCTGATACGTCCCCTATCTGGGGACCATATATTAAATGGATTTTTAGAACAGGGAGATGGAAGAAGAGCTTGCTCTGTCCACTCCACGCATCGACCTGGTATTGCAGTACCTCCAGGACCGGTGCACCCCTTTCTTATGCAGTTTTCTAAAAAACAGATTGAAATGAAAAACTTAACAAGAAGGTTTTTCTGTCTTTTGCTTGCAATGTTGTTTGCTTGTGTTCTTTCTCGTTGAGTTGTTCGCAGTCCTTTTTTTTTTTTTTTTGTTTTGCAATAAACTGGTATTTAACCCCTGTGTGTTTGTGTTTTTCTTGATTTGTGTCAGTTTCTTGGTCTGTGTTTCCATGCTTCCATCCTTTTCAGCACAATGCATATGCTGCTGCAATGGCAGCTTTTCAGCAGACTGACAATATCTATTCTTTTAATTTGTGTTTCTTTTCTCATGTCATTTTTGTATTTTTGCAAAGTTTATTTCAGTCCACCACCCTTTTCTTACAAACATATAGATAGCAAGGGCCAGAATTTCGACAAGACAGCCAGATAATACACGCAGAGTGTGTGAAGGCCCGATATGAAGCCTACGTACAAGTCGAAGCTACGACAATGCAGAGTCCTGTTGAACGGCTTGACTTTTCTCTACTTCCCTCTCTGTAGTCAATGAGTCGGCTAGTACTCCGACAGTCGAGGGATTTTCTGGCCTGTGTCTCCCTCTAGTGGGTTCCTTTGTCCACGTGAACAGGAGGCGGCTCTATGCAAATCCTAGCCCTCGTTAGGCACACCGATGAGCACCTGATGGATACATGTGTTTGTAATCTGTATTTGGCCTTGCTTGCTTAAAGTTTGGATTGACGAGCAAACTGGCCTTGACCCCGAAGGTGCTAAATGGACAGGTGTCTGGGCGTGTTTAGACCATGGGCTATAGGAAGGAGGAAGTAGGCCTCAGGCATAGCTAGGTGTGAAAGTCTGAGGATTAGTGGCTCTGGGCAAACAGCAGGGAGCCAGACGGGAGGCAGCAGATCTCTGCGAGCGATTGACGTCGCCCTGGACGCCGCTCGCTCGGAAAAGACGATAATTGGGTTATCGCTTCTCGGCCTTTTGGCTTGCGATCAGAGGTCATATACCTCCAGGTTGCGGGTCTGAAGGGTATTCTAGGGGCCCCTCTTGTGGGGGGACCCCCGGATAAACGAGAGGCCAAATAAAGCCGTGGTACCTGTGGCAGAAATGTTTCGGGGTACAGGGCGCTTGCGGAATTCTCTCCGCTTACAGGTTAAGCCTGATCATATCGGTGAAGTGGGACTAAAGACAGTGGCTGTGGAAGTGTTACAGAAGATTCTGAACCTACAGGTGAGCGATATCTTTGCATTGCAAGACTTCGTGTCGTCAGGAACTTACGATGTGTCTTTTTATTCGGAGGATGTGTGTGAAGCAGCCTATGAAAACCTTCTGAAGGCGGGGCTTGCTGGAAATGAGCTGCTGGAGAAGTTTAGTGTCTGTTTGTTGTTCCATCCTGGAGTGAAAACCATGACGGTGCATTGTTACAATCCTTTTATGGAGCCGCATATGGTGAGACAATTTTTGCTCAGATACTGTTCGGAAGTGAGTGTGGAAGAAAAGTTGTATAATCCTTATGGAATGTACAGAGGGAAGCTGAGGTTTAAAGCCAGGCTAAAGAAAGATGAGACTGGCTACTGTGGAGTGTGTCACCCTCCCCCGTCATTCACCATTGCAGGGGAGAGGTGTACAATTTTCTACACCGGTCAACCTCGATATTGCAGGGGCTGTTTTCAGTTTGGTCACATAAGAGAGGACTGTCCTTCAAAGCATTGCTGCCGTGTTTGTCTTAAACCAGGACATAATGCAGCAGACTGTGGAGAGAAAAAATGTGATTTATGTGGTGCTGGTGAACATAGGGTTAAAGACTGTCCAAGAAACACAGGAAGGAGAATGTTTTCCTATGCTGAATCTGTGACTAGGTGGAGATTTGCAGGCAAGAATGTGAGCCGGGCTTCCGGGGAGCAGAGTGGTGTGGGAGTGAATGAAGGGGTGAGCTCTCAAACTGGTAAGAATGTTGCCAGTGAGGTATCGGCTCCCCTGGACACAATGAACCCCGCTGTTGTTCAAGTGGAAGTCGGACAGGAGGTGCAAGGCACCTTGGGTACGAATATTAATGAGGCTGTGGAGAGAGATGCAAATGTGAGTCAGATGGAAGGAGTGCAGGGAGAGGTGGGAGTGGGGGAAGATAATGAGGGATTGGAGGCAGGTGCTATGATGGAAATGTTGGTGAGAGAGATAGAGGAGGAGCAGGAGACCATTTTTGGAGACAAGATTGCTGATTGGGCGGAGGAAATGGAGCTGCAGAGTCCCAGCCACAAGAGGGAGTCTTTATCAAGTAGCTCACCAGGCTGTGCTCAGAGGCCAGTGAGTGATGTGGAGCAGGAGATTGTGACCCGGAGAAAAAAAGCCAAATGGGATCTGGAGCTGGGATCAAGTCCTGGGGGAGGCAGGTGTGAGTTGCCTAGCCTTAGTCAGGACATGGAAGTTTCTGGAGGTGCGGGATTAGCTCCTGCAAGTACTCCAGTTTCCCCTGTGGTGTCTTACCTTTCAAATGTGGCGGTGGAAACATTTGTGCTGGACACTGGTTTTTTAGACCCTAATTCAAGGATAAGTAATGATGGAGAAGTATAGGTGTTTCTGTGGGCTTTTTTTTACCCTCATCATGGCGCTGACGATTTGTAGTATGAATGTGAGATCGATTGGTTCTGTATTTCGTCGGGCGGCTGTTTTGAAAGAGTTGGCGAGGGTTGAATGTGATGTCTTGTGCTTGCAAGAATGTGGTTTGATGAATGCGCCAGGGCATGATGAGTGGTCTTATGGACCTGCAATTTGGTCTAATGCCGCAGAAAACCGGAATGAGGGTGTGGGAATCCTTTTTAAGAACCCCGCAGTGAAAATCTTGTCTTCAGAAGAAGTGGTGGCTGGAAGGATTCTTTGTGTAAAATTTACGTTATGGGAAGAATTCTACAAACTTTTGTGTGTTTATGCTCCTGCACAAAAAGTGGCTCGGAAGGAGTTTTTGGAGGTGCTGAAGTTTCAGCTAGTAGGAAGGGGAAATTTGATTTTGGCAGGGGACCTAAATTTAGTGAGGGAGGCGGGTGACAGGGAGGGTACGGGAGAAAGCAGAACTGATAGTTCCAGTACTTTATTGAATCAAATAATTCAGGACTTTAAGTTGAAAGATGGAGCATTGGAGAGAGTGGAATCAGGCAGAGCACCTGCAACGTTTTTTTCAGATAAGGGCAATGTAAAGTCCCGTATTGATTTTATTTTTGTTTCGGAATCCCTCTCTGTGGAAGGCTGGAAACAGATGAGCTTCTCCTTTTCTGACCATCAGGCTCTGGTGGGAAAGTTCTGTGCAGATTCTGGGGTGAGGATGGGGAGGGGAGTGTGGAAAATGAATTTAACGCTGCTGGAGGACTTGGAAGTGTTGGAGCGGTTTAAGAATCAATATGGAAGGTGGGTGGAAAAGAAAAATGATTTTGAAGATTTTTTTATGTGGTGGGACTGGCTCAAGGTTCAGATAAAATCTTTTTTTGTGACTGAGGGGGTGAACAAAGCCCGGAAAGAAAGGAGGGAGAGGGGAAAATTTCTACAAAAATTGAGAGTTCTGCTGAAATTGAGGCAGGGTGGTTGGGAAGTGGAGGACGAGATCGAGAAATTAAGGGAAGAAAACAGAAAGTGCTTGGTGCAAAGTGGTAAAAAAATAATTTTCCATGCTAAAGTGGAGAAGGTGGAGGAAGGGGAGACTTGTTCAAGATTCTTTTTCAAGAAAGCCTTGAAGGGACGAGATATTATGAAATCGGTGCTGGTTGAGGGACAGGAGGTGAAAGGTGAGAGAATGGAGGAGGTGGTAAAAGAATTTTATGAGGATTTGTTTCGTGGAGGACGTGAAGGTGTGGGAAGCGAAGAGATGCGTGAGTATTGTCAGGGTGTGGAGGGAAGGTTGTCGGAAGATGACTGTGAGGTTCTGAATGGAAAGGTGTCGGAAGAGGAAGTGCGGAAGGTGGTGGAGTGCATGAATAGAAATAAAACGCCAGGTAAGGATGGTTTGACTGTGGAGTTTTACTATAAAGTATGGGATGTGATGAAGGATGATGTTTGTGAGTTGGTGAGATTGGTTTTTGAGAGAGGTGAGATGCCAGGCTCATTGCGGGAGGGGGTGATTACCCTCATCTATAAGAAAGGTGACAAACGTGATGTCAGAAATTGGCGGCCGATCACTTTGTTGAATGTAGATTACAAGATTGTGGCTCGGTTGGTGGCAGACCGAGTGAAGAAGGTGATCGGGTCAGTGATAGGAGAACAACAAGTTTGTGCTGTCCCAGGGCGTCGGATTTCTGATAACCTGGTCTTGCTGAGGGATGTCATACACTATGCTCAATCAAATAATATGGTTTGTTTGTTGGAGTCCGTGGATCTGGAGAAAGCGTATGACAGGGTGTCACACCAGTTCCTGTTCCAGGTTTTGGAAGTCTTGGGGTTTCCGGGCCAGATGGTGAAGGTCATCAGAGGGCTTTACCTTAACATTGTAAGCCAAGTTCTGGTCAACGGTACCCTGGGAGGGAGCTTCCCTGTGATGTCGGGAGTTAGACAGGGGTGTCCGTTGTCACCTTTGATGTTCATATGCGTGATGGAGCCTTTGTTGAGTGCTATCCGTAAGGATAAGGTGTATAAGGGTGTGTTTGTGCCTGGAAGTGGTGGAAAGAGTGTGAAAGTGTTGGCATATATGGATGATGTGGTCTTGGTGTGTGGTGGAGTGAATGATGTGAGACGTGGTGGGCTGCAACTGAGATTGTTTTGTAGTGTCTCAGGGATGCGAGTGAATTGGAGTAAGTGCCAGTTGTGTGGAATGGGCAGAGAAGTGCAGGTGGATGGTGGACAGGTTAAAAGTGTTGAAAAGATGGAGGTGTTGGGTGTGTCATTTGATAGAGAGTTGAAAGGGCGTGAAAGTTTTGTGAAAGCAAGTGCAAAATTGGAGAAGAAAGTAGCTTTCTGGAAGCTGCGTGATTTGTCCTTGACAGGGAAAGTGGTGGTTATAAAGTCTGTGATCCTTCCAATCCTACTGTACACTGCAGTGGTCTTTCCTGCCCCAGAGGTCTGGGTGAAAAGGATGACACGTCTGCTGTTTTTGTTTTTCTGGGGGGGAAAGATGGAGCGGTGTAGCAGAGAGAAGGTGCTGAAGAATAAAGAAATGGGAGGTTATGGATTCCCGGATATTGGAAGATTTTTGAAGTTCCATTATTGGTTATCCATGATGAGAGTGCTTAATGGAGGAGGATTGGGAGCAGACATGGCCATGTACTTAGGAGGAAGTCTTTTTTCCAAATGGGGCCTATGTGGAAGAGATTTGAGAAGACCTTCTGCATGGGTGGTCCCGCAGTATTACTTATCGTTACTTAAACTGTGGCGGGAGTGGAGGTTGGGAGGTTTGGGTTTGGAGGTCGTGAACAAAATTAAACTGAAGGCTTGGATAACAGAAAAACCTATTCCGAATCAGATACATTTTCTGAGAGAGAAGGAGAGTGTGAAGGTGTGGCGGAACATGAAGATGAGTGGGGTGAGTAACCGTCAAAGAGATATTACATGGTTTACATTGATGAATTGCCTTTACACCATGATGTATCTTAAAGGAAGGGACCTGTCAAGGTCAGACGTGTGCCCAAGGGAGGGATGCAGGGCGGTGGAAGATGTGTTTCATCTCTTTTGGAACTGCCCTTTTGCTAAAGAGTGTTTAAGATTGCTGAGGGGTTTTTGTATGGAGGTGTTGGGAGTGAGGGAGGTGGGAGAAGGCCTGGTCATGTTTGGCGAGTGTAAAAAAAATGGTGGGAATCCAAGGAAAATATGGATCTTTTCAGTGATTTTCAAAGAGGTAATTTGGGATGTGAGGAATCTACATGTAGGAAAGAAAAAGTTCATCTCAGAACCAGAGGCTGTTAATTGGATGTTCGCTCGGTTGTACGTTGCTTTTCTTTTTGATGTGAGGGGTATGGGGGAGGAGGGTGCGGGGAGGTATTGGAGAAGGGAAAAATGGTTTATTACTGTATAAAGAGTCTTTGTATATAACCTGTTATCTTTTAAAAGTCTGATGATGTGTGGGACACAGTGACTTAGTTGAAGGTTTTCACGTTGACTGTACCCGTAAACTGAGGACAAAAATAATAAAAAAAAAAAAAAAAAAAAAAAAAAAAAAAAAAAAAAAAAAAAAAAAAAAAAATCTGTTCTTATCAGTTTAATATCTGATACGTCCCCTATCTGGGGACCATATATTAAATGGATTTTTAGAACAGGGAGATGGAAGAAGAGCTTGCTCTGTCCACTCCACGCATCGACCTGGTATTGCAGTACCTCCAGGACCGGTGCACCCCTTTCTTATGCAGTTTTCTAAAAAACAGATTGAAATGAAAAACTTAACAAGAAGGTTTTTCTGTCTTTTG
This sequence comes from Pelophylax lessonae, assembly GCF_965119305.1. NCBI lineage: Eukaryota > Metazoa > Chordata > Amphibia > Anura > Ranidae > Pelophylax > Pelophylax lessonae. Next base: position 44,227 of record NW_028119798.1, read on the forward strand.
CTTGCAATGTTGTTTGCTTGTGTTCTTTCTCGTTGAGTTGTTCGCAGTCCTTTTTTTTTTTTTTTTGTTTTGCAATAAACTGGTATTTAACCCCTGTGTGTTTGTGTTTTTCTTGATTTGTGTCAGTTTCTTGGTCTGTGTTTCCATGCTTCCATCCTTTTCAGCACAATGCATATGCTGCTGCAATGGCAGCTTTTCAGCAGACTGACAATATCTATTCTTTTAATTTGTGTTTCTTTTCTCATGTCATTTTTGTATTTTTGCAAAGTTTATTTCAGTCCACCACCCTTTTCTTACAAACATATAGATAGCAAGGGCCAGAATTTCGACAAGACAGCCAGATAATACACGCAGAGTGTGTGAAGGCCCGATATGAAGCCTACGTACAAGTCGAAGCTACGACAATGCAGAGTCCTGTTGAACGGCTTGACTTTTCTCTACTTCCCTCTCTGTAGTCAATGAGTCGGCTAGTACTCCGACAGTCGAGGGATTTTCTGGCCTGTGTCTCCCTCTAGTGGGTTCCTTTGTCCACGTGAACAGGAGGCGGCTCTATGCAAATCCTAGCCCTCGTTAGGCACACCGATGAGCACCTGATGGATACATGTGTTTGTAATCTGTATTTGGCCTTGCTTGCTTAAAGTTTGGATTGACGAGCAAACTGGCCTTGACCCCGAAGGTGCTAAATGGACAGGTGTCTGGGCGTGTTTAGACCATGGGCTATAGGAAGGAGGAAGTAGGCCTCAGGCATAGCTAGGTGTGAAAGTCTGAGGATTAGTGGCTCTGGGCAAACAGCAGGGAGCCAGACGGGAGGCAGCAGATCTCTGCGAGCGATTGACGTCGCCCTGGACGCCGCTCGCTCGGAAAAGACGATAATTGGGTTATCGCTTCTCGGCCTTTTGGCTAAGATCAAGTGTAGTATCTGTTCTTATCAGTTTAATATCTGATACGTCCCCTATCTGGGGACCATATATTAAATGGATTTTTAGAACAGGGAGATGGAAGAAGAGCTTGCTCTGTCCACTCCACGCATCGACCTGGTATTGCAGTACCTCCAGGACCGGTGCACCCCTTTCTTATGCAGTTTTCTAAAAAACAGATTGAAATGAAAAACTTAACAAGAAGGTTTTTCTGTCTTTTGCTTGCAATGTTGTTTGCTTGTGTTCTTTCTCGTTGAGTTGTTCGCAGTCCTTTTTTTTTTTTTTTTGTTTTGCAATAAACTGGTATTTAACCCCTGTGTGTTTGTGTTTTTCTTGATTTGTGTCAGTTTCTTGGTCTGTGTTTCCATGCTTCCATCCTTTTCAGCACAATGCATATGCTGCTGCAATGGCAGCTTTTCAGCAGACTGACAATATCTATTCTTTTAATTTGTGTTTCTTTTCTCATGTCATTTTTGTATTTTTGCAAAGTTTATTTCAGTCCACCACCCTTTTCTTACAAACATATAGATAGCAAGGGCCAGAATTTCGACAAGACAGCCAGATAATACACGCAGAGTGTGTGAAGGCCCGATATGAAGCCTACGTACAAGTCGAAGCTACGACAATGCAGAGTCCTGTTGAACGGCTTGACTTTTCTCTACTTCCCTCTCTGTAGTCAATGAGTCGGCTAGTACTCCGACAGTCGAGGGATTTTCTGGCCTGTGTCTCCCTCTAGTGGGTTCCTTTGTCCACGTGAACAGGAGGCGGCTCTATGCAAATCCTAGCCCTCGTTAGGCACACCGATGAGCACCTGATGGATACATGTGTTTGTAATCTGTATTTGGCCTTGCTTGCTTAAAGTTTGGATTGACGAGCAAACTGGCCTTGACCCCGAAGGTGCTAAATGGACAGGTGTCTGGGCGTGTTTAGACCATGGGCTATAGGAAGGAGGAAGTAGGCCTCAGGCATAGCTAGGTGTGAAAGTCTGAGGATTAGTGGCTCTGGGCAAACAGCAGGGAGCCAGACGGGAGGCAGCAGATCTCTGCGAGCGATTGACGTCGCCCTGGACGCCGCTCGCTCGGAAAAGACGATAATTGGGTTATCGCTTCTCGGCCTTTTGGCAAAGATCTGCGTTCCGTGGTATCTTTGTCAGGAGAGAGCGTGCGTCCGGGGGTCCCCTTTTGGGGCTTCCCCTGGAGGCTTTGGGAGGTGAGGTACCTTCTGGTACCACAACATGGCGTCCCGCGGTTTGAGGGATTCTATCCGATTCCAGGTTAAGCCTGAATTTAAAGGAGAGGTATCGTTGCAGACGGTTGTGGTGGAACTTTTGCTGGATGTCCTTGGCCTCACGGTGAGTGATATAGTTTGTCTACAAGATTTTGCGACACAAGGCATTTATGATGTGACGTTTTCATCCCCTGAGGTATGTTGGAATATTTTTGAGGACACAAAGAAGTTGGAGAAGGTGGATCCGGTGAGGAAATTTGATGTAACCCCCCTATTTATGCAAGAGGAAAAAGTCATCATAGTGCACCTTTACAATCCATTCGCAGATGTCAATTTGGTGAGAGCATTTTTGAAGACATATTGTGAGGAGTTAAGAGGAGGGGAGAAAGTGCTTAATAAGTTTGGGATTTGGTCCGGGAAATACCGGTTTATTGGGAGATTCCAGTCTGATGCAGGGTGTGTTGGTGGGGTGAGGAGACCTCCTGCTACCTTTAATATCGGAGGAGAAAGGGGGTTCTTATTTTACCCTGGACAGCCCAGCTTTTGTAGGAAGTGCTTTATGTACGGACATACCAGTGGGGATTGTGATATGGATCTGAAGTGTAGGTTCTGTAAAAAAACTAACCACTTGTCTAAGGATTGTAAAGAACGGAGGGTGTGTGACATTTGTAAAAAAATGGGTCACCTTGCAAAACAATGTGAGATGTACTTTGCTGCAAAAAGCTGGGCGAGAGTGGAAGAGAAGGTGCGGAGCCGTGCAGGAAAAGAGAAAGTGAAAGAGCAGCGGAGATCTAAAATGCCTGAACGGGCTGACACTGCGGGACCCGCTACTGCGGACTCGCGTGTTATGCCCCCGGAAGGTCAGGTCGGTGAGGCTGCGCCGGAAGATTCGCTGGTGAAGCTGGGGGGAGTGGGGAGTGTCACTACAGTTGCCGAGTGTTCGGCGGCGGGTGGCGCGACTCGTTCCGGTGCCACAGCGGAGGCGATGGGTGAAGAGGAATGTGGCGTGGTTTCTAGACGCCCCGATGAAGATCAGGAAGGGGAGTTTCATGGCGCCCGATCGAGGGAGGATGACGGAGAACGGAGGGCGGAGAGTGCAGTATCGGTGATGTCCAGTCCGGGAAGATTATCTGCTATGATGAGCGGTCTGTCCTCCAGTGGTGAGGAAGATGACGAGCAGGACATGGATAGCGGCGACAGTATGGAGTGCGGGCAGAGGCTGATGATAGAGGAGGTTCCGGGGGTGCCTGCCTGCAAGAGAGCCCGGGAAGAAAGTGGTGGTGGGGGAGAGGGAGGAGCCCCGCGTACAGCCACTGATGGGGATTCCGAAGCGGAGTCCGCCAGTTCTCCAGTAACGTGGAGGAGACAGAAAATGTTAGCGAGCAGTCATGTGAGTGATAAGGAGGAGTCTATGCATGATGCCTAGTAATACGCAAATGGCTGTGAAAATGTGTCATCTTTTACTTCTCATGGCTTTGATAGTCAGTACTATTAACGTGAGAAGTGTATGTTCGGCATGGAGGAGGGCTGCGGTGTTTGTCTACCTGAGTAATGTGAAGGCTGATATTATTTGTCTGCAGGAGTGTGGTATTGAGAAGATGCCATATGAAGATTGGAAGTGGGGAGAGTCCTTTTGGTCACCAGTGTGTGCATCCAGGAGTGAGGGGGTGGGGATTCTTGTAAAAAATGCAAACGTGAAGTGTGTATCACATGAGGTGGTAGTGCCTGGTAGAATGCAGGTGGCGGTGTTTGAGGTTGGTGGGACACAAGTTCGGATAATAAATTGCTATGCGCCAGCAGACAGAAGAGAGAGAAGTGCGTTTTTGGAAGTGGTGAAACTAAGAATGCCTGGTAGGATGCCTACAATACTGGTGGGTGATTTTAATTGTGTGAGAAAGAGTGAGGAGAGGCAGGGTGGAGGAGAAGGAAGTGGTGTGGATAGTACCTCAAAACTATTGAATGAAATAGTGGAAGACTTTCATTTACAAGATGTAGCAGTGGTGGTACAGAAAAGGGATCTGGCGTTTACTTTTCAGTCAGATAAGGGCACGGTACAATCCAGAATTGACTTTATTTTTTGTTCACCTTTTTTGAATGTAAAGGGTTATGAGATTAGCCCTGTGTCCTTTTCTGATCATTCAGTGGTGTCTGCCTCCCTGGATTTGAAAGGGGGGGTGGAATTTGGAGGAGGGATCTGGAAATGCAATTGTGCTATGCTGGAGGAGGAGGAAATTTGTAAAAAGTTTGAGTCATTTTATGAGGTGCTGGTTTTTAAAAAAAGGGATTTTGAGGATGTGCTGGTGTGGTGGGATTGGGCGAAGGGAAGGATTAGTGCCTTTTTCAAAAGGATGGGGGTGGAAAGAGCTCGGAAGAGACGTGAGGAGGAGGCTGTTTTGGTGGACAGATTAAACTTTTTATTTAAAGTCAAAAAAATGGGGGTGGAGGTGGAAAAAGAAATACAAGAGGTTCGAGATGCAAGGAAGAGGCTACTAAAGGAAAGAGGGAAAGGAATTGTGTACCGGGCTAAGGTGCAAGAAATGGAGGAGGGGGAGACCTGCTCCAGGTTTTTTTTCAAAAAGTCCTTTGGGAAGAAGAAGACGTTTTGTTCTGTGCTGGTTGGAGAGGAGGAAGTGAGTGGGAAGAAAATGAAAGACGCAATCAAAGGTTACTATGAGGATTTGTACGGTGGAGGAGGAATAGTCCCGGTGGAAGAGATCGAAGAATATTGTAAGGTGGTGGAAGGAAACCTGAGCAAGGAAGAGGCTGGTGTAGTTCTGGATCCGGTAACTGAACTAGAGGTTGAAGATGTACTGAAGAATATGAAGAAAAATAAGACACCTGGTGGAGATGGCTTGCAGGCAGAATTTTATTTAAGATTTTGGACGAAGATGAAGTCGCAAGTGGTGGAAGTGATCAAGACGTGTATGGAAGAGAAGAGGTTGTCGGAGACGATGAAAAGTGGAGTGATTTCCCTGCTCTATAAAAAAGGAGACCCAAGGGAAGTTAAAAATTGGAGACCCATCACCTTATTAAATGTGGATTACAAGATCGTGGCCAAACTATTGGCAAATAGAATGAGTAAGGTAATCAGTAAAGTTATTGGAGAATGGCAGGTTTGTGCAGTACCTGGCCGGAGGATCTCAGACAATTTGATCTTGTTGAGAGACCTTATTTACTACACTCAGAGCAATAACTTACCACTTGCAGTGGCAGGTGTCGATCTCGAAAAAGCGTATGATCGAGTATCTCATCAGTATTTGTTGGTAGTGTTGAGAATGATGGGTTTCCCAGAAAGTTTCGTGGAGACGGTGGAGTGTTTATATCAGGGAATTAGCAGTAGAATTTTAGTCAACGGGGACTTAACTGATGCGGTGGAGGTGAGGGCTGGAGTCAGGCAAGGGTGTCCTCTGTCACCAGTTATTTTTATTTGTGTCATGGAACCTCTTTTAAGGCAGGTGATGAATGATAAGGCCTTTAAGGGTATTTTTATTCCAGGAAGCGGTGGAAATAATGTGAAGGTACTTGGATATATGGATGACATCGCTTTCTTGTGTAACTCGGCAAGAGATTTGAAGAGGGCAGAGCTTCTGCTGAACATCTTTGGAAGCATGTCCGGGTTAAGAGTTAACTGGGGGAAAAGTAATGTGTGTGTCCTCAGTGGGACATGTGACGTCTCGGCAGGAAAATTGAAGGAGGTAGAGAAGATCTCGGTGCTGGGGATCCAGTATGAGCGGAACTTGTTGAACCAGGAAAATACGGAGAAGGGCGTGGAGAAGATTTCCAAGAAGTTGGAGTTATGGAAGATGAGGAGATTGTCCTTTTCCGGGAAAACGTTGATAGTAAAGGCTGTGGTGCTGCCGTTGTTATTATATTTTGGGGTGATCTTTCCTTTGAGTAAAAGGTGGACACAGAAGGTGACTCGAATGCTTTTTTCCTTTTTTTGGGGTTCGAAAATGGAGAAGGTTGCAAGGGAAGTGGTTATGAAATCTGTCCACTTGGGTGGATATAACTTCCCTAATGTAGAACTATTTTTGAGTGTGCAGTGGTGGCTGGTTCACAACAAAGCCTTTATGGCCGGAGGGAAAACGGCCGATCTCATGCGGTATTTGATCGGGTGGCCTCTGTTGAAATGGGGGTGGTGTAAGAAAGATTTAAAAAAACCAATGTCTTTAGTTTCACCTGTTTTTTATTTAAGGATGAAGTCCTTTTTTGAGACACATGGCCTTACAGATTTGGGGTCTGAGGCTGTGAAGAAAAATGTGTTGTGGAAATGGTTGAGGAGGGGAGAATTACAGTCCAACATTTCTGGACTGAATTCTAAACAGGCAGGAGAATGTTGGAAAAGCGTACAGACAAAAGCAGTCTCTAATAAACAGAGAGAAATATGGTGGATGGTCCTTCAAAATTGCCTACCAACAATGGAATTTCTGAAAGCGAGGGATCTTGTACGGAGTGAGGTGTGCCCAAGAGTTGGGTGTGGAGGGAGGGAGACTACAAGACATGTGTTGTGGGAGTGTGATTTTGCCAAAAATGTGTGGAGGAGGTTGGGAGGTTTTGTGTATAGGGTGGTGGGCGTGAATAAGGTGACCTTTACGTCTGGAGTGTTGGGGGTTGGTGGTGAAGGAAGAGAAACACAACGCAAAATGGTGGTGGTGTCAGCTATATGTAAAGAGGTACTATGGGAAGCCAGATGTGCATTTGTGAAAAAGAAAATTGTGGTGACGGAGGTGGATTGTGTTGAGTGGTGTGTGGCTAAATTGTACTATGTATTGTTGATGGAGAGGAGATGTCTGGGAGTGGAGGAGGCAGATAAGGTGTGGAATTTTAAAAGGTGGAGGGAAGGGGGTGTGTTGTAAAATTGGATTTTGTATTCTACTTTTAGATTTTTTATGATATAATATGCCCAGATGATGCAAGGAACTCTGCTCGGTTTAATGTGATGTTTTGCTGAGTATAGAGATTCAGTCTGAGGGTTGGAAAAAAAAAAAAAAAAAAAAAAAAAAAAAAAAAAAAAAAATCTGTTCTTATCAGTTTAATATCTGATACGTCCCCTATCTGGGGACCATATATTAAATGGATTTTTAGAACAGGGAGATGGAAGAAGAGCTTGCTCTGTCCACTCCACGCATCGACCTGGTATTGCAGTACCTCCAGGACCGGTGCACCCCTTTCTTATGCAGTTTTCTAAAAAACAGATTGAAATGAAAAACTTAACAAGAAGGTTTTTCTGTCTTTTGCTTGCAATGTTGTTTGCTTGTGTTCTTTCTCGTTGAGTTGTTCGCAGTCCTTTTTTTTTTTTTTTTGTTTTGCAATAAACTGGTATTTAACCCCTGTGTGTTTGTGTTTTTCTTGATTTGTGTCAGTTTCTTGGTCTGTGTTTCCATGCTTCCATCCTTTTCAGCACAATGCATATGCTGCTGCAATGGCAGCTTTTCAGCAGACTGACAATATCTATTCTTTTAATTTGTGTTTCTTTTCTCATGTCATTTTTGTATTTTTGCAAAGTTTATTTCAGTCCACCACCCTTTTCTTACAAACATATAGATAGCAAGGGCCAGAATTTCGACAAGACAGCCAGATAATACACGCAGAGTGTGTGAAGGCCCGATATGAAGCCTACGTACAAGTCGAAGCTACGACAATGCAGAGTCCTGTTGAACGGCTTGACTTTTCTCTACTTCCCTCTCTGTAGTCAATGAGTCGGCTAGTACTCCGACAGTCGAGGGATTTTCTGGCCTGTGTCTCCCTCTAGTGGGTTCCTTTGTCCACGTGAACAGGAGGCGGCTCTATGCAAATCCTAGCCCTCGTTAGGCACACCGATGAGCACCTGATGGATACATGTGTTTGTAATCTGTATTTGGCCTTGCTTGCTTAAAGTTTGGATTGACGAGCAAACTGGCCTTGACCCCGAAGGTGCTAAATGGACAGGTGTCTGGGCGTGTTTAGACCATGGGCTATAGGAAGGAGGAAGTAGGCCTCAGGCATAGCTAGGTGTGAAAGTCTGAGGATTAGTGGCTCTGGGCAAACAGCAGGGAGCCAGACGGGAGGCAGCAGATCTCTGCGAGCGATTGACGTCGCCCTGGACGCCGCTCGCTCGGAAAAGACGATAATTGGGTTATCGCTTCTCGGCCTTTTGGCTAAGATCAAGTGTAGTATCTGTTCTTATCAGTTTAATATCTGATACGTCCCCTATCTGGGGACCATATATTAAATGGATTTTTAGAACAGGGAGATGGAAGAAGAGCTTGCTCTGTCCACTCCACGCATCGACCTGGTATTGCAGTACCTCCAGGACCGGTGCACCCCTTTCTTATGCAGTTTTCTAAAAAACAGATTGAAATGAAAAACTTAACAAGAAGGTTTTTCTGTCTTTTGCTTGCAATGTTGTTTGCTTGTGTTCTTTCTCGTTGAGTTGTTCGCAGTCCTTTTTTTTTTTTTTTTGTTTTGCAATAAACTGGTATTTAACCCCTGTGTGTTTGTGTTTTTCTTGATTTGTGTCAGTTTCTTGGTCTGTGTTTCCATGCTTCCATCCTTTTCAGCACAATGCATATGCTGCTGCAATGGCAGCTTTTCAGCAGACTGACAATATCTATTCTTTTAATTTGTGTTTCTTTTCTCATGTCATTTTTGTATTTTTGCAAAGTTTATTTCAGTCCACCACCCTTTTCTTACAAACATATAGATAGCAAGGGCCAGAATTTCGACAAGACAGCCAGATAATACACGCAGAGTGTGTGAAGGCCCGATATGAAGCCTACGTACAAGTCGAAGCTACGACAATGCAGAGTCCTGTTGAACGGCTTGACTTTTCTCTACTTCCCTCTCTGTAGTCAATGAGTCGGCTAGTACTCCGACAGTCGAGGGATTTTCTGGCCTGTGTCTCCCTCTAGTGGGTTCCTTTGTCCACGTGAACAGGAGGCGGCTCTATGCAAATCCTAGCCCTCGTTAGGCACACCGATGAGCACCTGATGGATACATGTGTTTGTAATCTGTATTTGGCCTTGCTTGCTTAAAGTTTGGATTGACGAGCAAACTGGCCTTGACCCCGAAGGTGCTAAATGGACAGGTGTCTGGGCGTGTTTAGACCATGGGCTATAGGAAGGAGGAAGTAGGCCTCAGGCATAGCTAGGTGTGAAAGTCTGAGGATTAGTGGCTCTGGGCAAACAGCAGGGAGCCAGACGGGAGGCAGCAGATCTCTGCGAGCGATTGACGTCGCCCTGGACGCCGCTCGCTCGGAAAAGACGATAATTGGGTTATCGCTTCTCGGCCTTTTGGCTAAGATCAAGTGTAGTATCTGTTCTTATCAGTTTAATATCTGATACGTCCCCTATCTGGGGACCATATATTAAATGGATTTTTAGAACAGGGAGATGGAAGAAGAGCTTGCTCTGTCCACTCCACGCATCGACCTGGTATTGCAGTACCTCCAGGACCGGTGCACCCCTTTCTTATGCAGTTTTCTAAAAAACAGATTGAAATGAAAAACTTAACAAGAAGGTTTTTCTGTCTTTTGCTTGCAATGTTGTTTGCTTGTGTTCTTTCTCGTTGAGTTGTTCGCAGTCCTTTTTTTTTTTTTTTTGTTTTGCAATAAACTGGTATTTAACCCCTGTGTGTTTGTGTTTTTCTTGATTTGTGTCAGTTTCTTGGTCTGTGTTTCCATGCTTCCATCCTTTTCAGCACAATGCATATGCTGCTGCAATGGCAGCTTTTCAGCAGACTGACAATATCTATTCTTTTAATTTGTGTTTCTTTTCTCATGTCATTTTTGTATTTTTGCAAAGTTTATTTCAGTCCACCACCCTTTTCTTACAAACATATAGATAGCAAGGGCCAGAATTTCGACAAGACAGCCAGATAATACACGCAGAGTGTGTGAAGGCCCGATATGAAGCCTACGTACAAGTCGAAGCTACGACAATGCAGAGTCCTGTTGAACGGCTTGACTTTTCTCTACTTCCCTCTCTGTAGTCAATGAGTCGGCTAGTACTCCGACAGTCGAGGGATTTTCTGGCCTGTGTCTCCCTCTAGTGGGTTCCTTTGTCCACGTGAACAGGAGGCGGCTCTATGCAAATCCTAGCCCTCGTTAGGCACACCGATGAGCACCTGATGGATACATGTGTTTGTAATCTGTATTTGGCCTTGCTTGCTTAAAGTTTGGATTGACGAGCAAACTGGCCTTGACCCCGAAGGTGCTAAATGGACAGGTGTCTGGGCGTGTTTAGACCATGGGCTATAGGAAGGAGGAAGTAGGCCTCAGGCATAGCTAGGTGTGAAAGTCTGAGGATTAGTGGCTCTGGGCAAACAGCAGGGAGCCAGACGGGAGGCAGCAGATCTCTGCGAGCGATTGACGTCGCCCTGGACGCCGCTCGCTCGGAAAAGACGATAATTGGGTTATCGCTTCTCGGCCTTTTGGCTAAGATCAAGTGTAGTATCTGTTCTTATCAGTTTAATATCTGATACGTCCCCTATCTGGGGACCATATATTAAATGGATTTTTAGAACAGGGAGATGGAAGAAGAGCTTGCTCTGTCCACTCCACGCATCGACCTGGTATTGCAGTACCTCCAGGACCGGTGCACCCCTTTCTTATGCAGTTTTCTAAAAAACAGATTGAAATGAAAAACTTAACAAGAAGGTTTTTCTGTCTTTTGCTTGCAATGTTGTTTGCTTGTGTTCTTTCTCGTTGAGTTGTTCGCAGTCCTTTTTTTTTTTTTTTTGTTTTGCAATAAACTGGTATTTAACCCCTGTGTGTTTGTGTTTTTCTTGATTTGTGTCAGTTTCTTGGTCTGTGTTTCCATGCTTCCATCCTTTTCAGCACAATGCATATGCTGCTGCAATGGCAGCTTTTCAGCAGACTGACAATATCTATTCTTTTAATTTGTGTTTCTTTTCTCATGTCATTTTTGTATTTTTGCAAAGTTTATTTCAGTCCACCACCCTTTTCTTACAAACATATAGATAGCAAGGGCCAGAATTTCGACAAGACAGCCAGATAATACACGCAGAGTGTGTGAAGGCCCGATATGAAGCCTACGTACAAGTCGAAGCTACGACAATGCAGAGTCCTGTTGAACGGCTTGACTTTTCTCTACTTCCCTCTCTGTAGTCAATGAGTCGGCTAGTACTCCGACAGTCGAGGGATTTTCTGGCCTGTGTCTCCCTCTAGTGGGTTCCTTTGTCCACGTGAACAGGAGGCGGCTCTATGCAAATCCTAGCCCTCGTTAGGCACACCGATGAGCACCTGATGGATACATGTGTTTGTAATCTGTATTTGGCCTTGCTTGCTTAAAGTTTGGATTGACGAGCAAACTGGCCTTGACCCCGAAGGTGCTAAATGGACAGGTGTCTGGGCGTGTTTAGACCATGGGCTATAGGAAGGAGGAAGTAGGCCTCAGGCATAGCTAGGTGTGAAAGTCTGAGGATTAGTGGCTCTGGGCAAACAGCAGGGAGCCAGACGGGAGGCAGCAGATCTCTGCGAGCGATTGACGTCGCCCTGGACGCCGCTCGCTCGGAAAAGACGATAATTGGGTTATCGCTTCTCGGCCTTTTGGCTAAGATCAAGTGTAGTATCTGTTCTTATCAGTTTAATATCTGATACGTCCCCTATCTGGGGACCATATATTAAATGGATTTTTAGAACAGGGAGATGGAAGAAGAGCTTGCTCTGTCCACTCCACGCATCGACCTGGTATTGCAGTACCTCCAGGACCGGTGCACCCCTTTCTTATGCAGTTTTCTAAAAAACAGATTGAAATGAAAAACTTAACAAGAAGGTTTTTCTGTCTTTTGCTTGCAATGTTGTTTGCTTGTGTTCTTTCTCGTTGAGTTGTTCGCAGTCCTTTTTTTTTTTTTTTTGTTTTGCAATAAACTGGTATTTAACCCCTGTGTGTTTGTGTTTTTCTTGATTTGTGTCAGTTTCTTGGTCTGTGTTTCCATGCTTCCATCCTTTTCAGCACAATGCATATGCTGCTGCAATGGCAGCTTTTCAGCAGACTGACAATATCTATTCTTTTAATTTGTGTTTCTTTTCTCATGTCATTTTTGTATTTTTGCAAAGTTTATTTCAGTCCACCACCCTTTTCTTACAAACATATAGATAGCAAGGGCCAGAATTTCGACAAGACAGCCAGATAATACACGCAGAGTGTGTGAAGGCCCGATATGAAGCCTACGTACAAGTCGAAGCTACGACAATGCAGAGTCCTGTTGAACGGCTTGACTTTTCTCTACTTCCCTCTCTGTAGTCAATGAGTCGGCTAGTACTCCGACAGTCGAGGGATTTTCTGGCCTGTGTCTCCCTCTAGTGGGTTCCTTTGTCCACGTGAACAGGAGGCGGCTCTATGCAAATCCTAGCCCTCGTTAGGCACACCGATGAGCACCTGATGGATACATGTGTTTGTAATCTGTATTTGGCCTTGCTTGCTTAAAGTTTGGATTGACGAGCAAACTGGCCTTGACCCCGAAGGTGCTAAATGGACAGGTGTCTGGGCGTGTTTAGACCATGGGCTATAGGAAGGAGGAAGTAGGCCTCAGGCATAGCTAGGTGTGAAAGTCTGAGGATTAGTGGCTCTGGGCAAACAGCAGGGAGCCAGACGGGAGGCAGCAGATCTCTGCGAGCGATTGACGTCGCCCTGGACGCCGCTCGCTCGGAAAAGACGATAATTGGGTTATCGCTTCTCGGCCTTTTGGCTAAGATCAAGTGTAGTATCTGTTCTTATCAGTTTAATATCTGATACGTCCCCTATCTGGGGACCATATATTAAATGGATTTTTAGAACAGGGAGATGGAAGAAGAGCTTGCTCTGTCCACTCCACGCATCGACCTGGTATTGCAGTACCTCCAGGACCGGTGCACCCCTTTCTTATGCAGTTTTCTAAAAAACAGATTGAAATGAAAAACTTAACAAGAAGGTTTTTCTGTCTTTTGCTTGCAATGTTGTTTGCTTGTGTTCTTTCTCGTTGAGTTGTTCGCAGTCCTTTTTTTTTTTTTTTTGTTTTGCAATAAACTGGTATTTAACCCCTGTGTGTTTGTGTTTTTCTTGATTTGTGTCAGTTTCTTGGTCTGTGTTTCCATGCTTCCATCCTTTTCAGCACAATGCATATGCTGCTGCAATGGCAGCTTTTCAGCAGACTGACAATATCTATTCTTTTAATTTGTGTTTCTTTTCTCATGTCATTTTTGTATTTTTGCAAAGTTTATTTCAGTCCACCACCCTTTTCTTACAAACATATAGATAGCAAGGGCCAGAATTTCGACAAGACAGCCAGATAATACACGCAGAGTGTGTGAAGGCCCGATATGAAGCCTACGTACAAGTCGAAGCTACGACAATGCAGAGTCCTGTTGAACGGCTTGACTTTTCTCTACTTCCCTCTCTGTAGTCAATGAGTCGGCTAGTACTCCGACAGTCGAGGGATTTTCTGGCCTGTGTCTCCCTCTAGTGGGTTCCTTTGTCCACGTGAACAGGAGGCGGCTCTATGCAAATCCTAGCCCTCGTTAGGCACACCGATGAGCACCTGATGGATACATGTGTTTGTAATCTGTATTTGGCCTTGCTTGCTTAAAGTTTGGATTGACGAGCAAACTGGCCTTGACCCCGAAGGTGCTAAATGGCAGGTGTCTGGGCGTGTTTAGACCATGGGCTATAGGAAGGAGGAAGTAGGCCTCAGGCATAGCTAGGTGTGAAAGTCTGAGGATTAGTGGCTCTGGGCAAACAGCAGGGAGCCAGACGGGAGGCAGCAGATCTCTGCGAGCGATTGACGTCGCCCTGGACGCCGCTCGCTCGGAAAAGACGATAATTGGGTTATCGCTTCTCGGCCTTTTGGCTAAGATCAAGTGTAGTATCTGTTCTTATCAGTTTAATATCTGATACGTCCCCTATCTGGGGACCATATATTAAATGGATTTTTAGAACAGGGAGATGGAAGAAGAGCTTGCTCTGTCCACTCCACGCATCGACCTGGTATTGCAGTACCTCCAGGACCGGTGCACCCCTTTCTTATGCAGTTTTCTAAAAAACAGATTGAAATGAAAAACTTAACAAGAAGGTTTTTCTGTCTTTTGCTTGCAATGTTGTTTGCTTGTGTTCTTTCTCGTTGAGTTGTTCGCAGTCCTTTTTTTTTTTTTTTTGTTTTGCAATAAACTGGTATTTAACCCCTGTGTGTTTGTGTTTTTCTTGATTTGTGTCAGTTTCTTGGTCTGTGTTTCCATGCTTCCATCCTTTTCAGCACAATGCATATGCTGCTGCAATGGCAGCTTTTCAGCAGACTGACAATATCTATTCTTTTAATTTGTGTTTCTTTTCTCATGTCATTTTTGTATTTTTGCAAAGTTTATTTCAGTCCACCACCCTTTTCTTACAAACATATAGATAGCAAGGGCCAGAATTTCGACAAGACAGCCAGATAATACACGCAGAGTGTGTGAAGGCCCGATATGAAGCCTACGTACAAGTCGAAGCTACGACAATGCAGAGTCCTGTTGAACGGCTTGACTTTTCTCTACTTCCCTCTCTGTAGTCAATGAGTCGGCTAGTACTCCGACAGTCGAGGGATTTTCTGGCCTGTGTCTCCCTCTAGTGGGTTCCTTTGTCCACGTGAACAGGAGGCGGCTCTATGCAAATCCTAGCCCTCGTTAGGCACACCGATGAGCACCTGATGGATACATGTGTTTGTAATCTGTATTTGGCCTTGCTTGCTTAAAGTTTGGATTGACGAGCAAACTGGCCTTGACCCCGAAGGTGCTAAATGGACAGGTGTCTGGGCGTGTTTAGACCATGGGCTATAGGAAGGAGGAAGTAGGCCTCAGGCATAGCTAGGTGTGAAAGTCTGAGGATTAGTGGCTCTGGGCAAACAGCAGGGAGCCAGACGGGAGGCAGCAGATCTCTGCGAGCGATTGACGTCGCCCTGGACGCCGCTCGCTCGGAAAAGACGATAATTGGGTTATCGCTTCTCGGCCTTTTGGCTAAGATCAAGTGTAGTATCTGTTCTTATCAGTTTAATATCTGATACGTCCCCTATCTGGGGACCATATATTAAATGGATTTTTAGAACAGGGAGATGGAAGAAGAGCTTGCTCTGTCCACTCCACGCATCGACCTGGTATTGCAGTACCTCCAGGACCGGTGCACCCCTTTCTTATGCAGTTTTCTAAAAAACAGATTGAAATGAAAAACTTAACAAGAAGGTTTTTCTGTCTTTTGCTTGCAATGTTGTTTGCTTGTGTTCTTTCTCGTTGAGTTGTTCGCAGTCCTTTTTTTTTTTTTTTTGTTTTGCAATAAACTGGTATTTAACCCCTGTGTGTTTGTGTTTTTCTTGATTTGTGTCAGTTTCTTGGTCTGTGT
Organism: Pelophylax lessonae; assembly: GCF_965119305.1. Lineage (NCBI taxonomy): Eukaryota > Metazoa > Chordata > Amphibia > Anura > Ranidae > Pelophylax > Pelophylax lessonae. Next base: position 59,714 of record NW_028119798.1, read on the forward strand.
TTCCATGCTTCCATCCTTTTCAGCACAATGCATATGCTGCTGCAATGGCAGCTTTTCAGCAGACTGACAATATCTATTCTTTTAATTTGTGTTTCTTTTCTCATGTCATTTTTGTATTTTTGCAAAGTTTATTTCAGTCCACCACCCTTTTCTTACAAACATATAGATAGCAAGGGCCAGAATTTCGACAAGACAGCCAGATAATACACGCAGAGTGTGTGAAGGCCCGATATGAAGCCTACGTACAAGTCGAAGCTACGACAATGCAGAGTCCTGTTGAACGGCTTGACTTTTCTCTACTTCCCTCTCTGTAGTCAATGAGTCGGCTAGTACTCCGACAGTCGAGGGATTTTCTGGCCTGTGTCTCCCTCTAGTGGGTTCCTTTGTCCACGTGAACAGGAGGCGGCTCTATGCAAATCCTAGCCCTCGTTAGGCACACCGATGAGCACCTGATGGATACATGTGTTTGTAATCTGTATTTGGCCTTGCTTGCTTAAAGTTTGGATTGACGAGCAAACTGGCCTTGACCCCGAAGGTGCTAAATGGACAGGTGTCTGGGCGTGTTTAGACCATGGGCTATAGGAAGGAGGAAGTAGGCCTCAGGCATAGCTAGGTGTGAAAGTCTGAGGATTAGTGGCTCTGGGCAAACAGCAGGGAGCCAGACGGGAGGCAGCAGATCTCTGCGAGCGATTGACGTCGCCCTGGACGCCGCTCGCTCGGAAAAGACGATAATTGGGTTATCGCTTCTCGGCCTTTTGGCTAAGATCAAGTGTAGTATCTGTTCTTATCAGTTTAATATCTGATACGTCCCCTATCTGGGGACCATATATTAAATGGATTTTTAGAACAGGGAGATGGAAGAAGAGCTTGCTCTGTCCACTCCACGCATCGACCTGGTATTGCAGTACCTCCAGGACCGGTGCACCCCTTTCTTATGCAGTTTTCTAAAAAACAGATTGAAATGAAAAACTTAACAAGAAGGTTTTTCTGTCTTTTGCTTGCAATGTTGTTTGCTTGTGTTCTTTCTCGTTGAGTTGTTCGCAGTCCTTTTTTTTTTTTTTTTGTTTTGCAATAAACTGGTATTTAACCCCTGTGTGTTTGTGTTTTTCTTGATTTGTGTCAGTTTCTTGGTCTGTGTTTCCATGCTTCCATCCTTTTCAGCACAATGCATATGCTGCTGCAATGGCAGCTTTTCAGCAGACTGACAATATCTATTCTTTTAATTTGTGTTTCTTTTCTCATGTCATTTTTGTATTTTTGCAAAGTTTATTTCAGTCCACCACCCTTTTCTTACAAACATATAGATAGCAAGGGCCAGAATTTCGACAAGACAGCCAGATAATACACGCAGAGTGTGTGAAGGCCCGATATGAAGCCTACGTACAAGTCGAAGCTACGACAATGCAGAGTCCTGTTGAACGGCTTGACTTTTCTCTACTTCCCTCTCTGTAGTCAATGAGTCGGCTAGTACTCCGACAGTCGAGGGATTTTCTGGCCTGTGTCTCCCTCTAGTGGGTTCCTTTGTCCACGTGAACAGGAGGCGGCTCTATGCAAATCCTAGCCCTCGTTAGGCACACCGATGAGCACCTGATGGATACATGTGTTTGTAATCTGTATTTGGCCTTGCTTGCTTAAAGTTTGGATTGACGAGCAAACTGGCCTTGACCCCGAAGGTGCTAAATGGACAGGTGTCTGGGCGTGTTTAGACCATGGGCTATAGGAAGGAGGAAGTAGGCCTCAGGCATAGCTAGGTGTGAAAGTCTGAGGATTAGTGGCTCTGGGCAAACAGCAGGGAGCCAGACGGGAGGCAGCAGATCTCTGCGAGCGATTGACGTCGCCCTGGACGCCGCTCGCTCGGAAAAGACGATAATTGGGTTATCGCTTCTCGGCCTTTTGGCTAAGATCAAGTGTAGTATCTGTTCTTATCAGTTTAATATCTGATACGTCCCCTATCTGGGGACCATATATTAAATGGATTTTTAGAACAGGGAGATGGAAGAAGAGCTTGCTCTGTCCACTCCACGCATCGACCTGGTATTGCAGTACCTCCAGGACCGGTGCACCCCTTTCTTATGCAGTTTTCTAAAAAACAGATTGAAATGAAAAACTTAACAAGAAGGTTTTTCTGTCTTTTGCTTGCAATGTTGTTTGCTTGTGTTCTTTCTCGTTGAGTTGTTCGCAGTCCTTTTTTTTTTTTTTTTGTTTTGCAATAAACTGGTATTTAACCCCTGTGTGTTTGTGTTTTTCTTGATTTGTGTCAGTTTCTTGGTCTGTGTTTCCATGCTTCCATCCTTTTCAGCACAATGCATATGCTGCTGCAATGGCAGCTTTTCAGCAGACTGACAATATCTATTCTTTTAATTTGTGTTTCTTTTCTCATGTCATTTTTGTATTTTTGCAAAGTTTATTTCAGTCCACCACCCTTTTCTTACAAACATATAGATAGCAAGGGCCAGAATTTCGACAAGACAGCCAGATAATACACGCAGAGTGTGTGAAGGCCCGATATGAAGCCTACGTACAAGTCGAAGCTACGACAATGCAGAGTCCTGTTGAACGGCTTGACTTTTCTCTACTTCCCTCTCTGTAGTCAATGAGTCGGCTAGTACTCCGACAGTCGAGGGATTTTCTGGCCTGTGTCTCCCTCTAGTGGGTTCCTTTGTCCACGTGAACAGGAGGCGGCTCTATGCAAATCCTAGCCCTCGTTAGGCACACCGATGAGCACCTGATGGATACATGTGTTTGTAATCTGTATTTGGCCTTGCTTGCTTAAAGTTTGGATTGACGAGCAAACTGGCCTTGACCCCGAAGGTGCTAAATGGACAGGTGTCTGGGCGTGTTTAGACCATGGGCTATAGGAAGGAGGAAGTAGGCCTCAGGCATAGCTAGGTGTGAAAGTCTGAGGATTAGTGGCTCTGGGCAAACAGCAGGGAGCCAGACGGGAGGCAGCAGATCTCTGCGAGCGATTGACGTCGCCCTGGACGCCGCTCGCTCGGAAAAGACGATAATTGGGTTATCGCTTCTCGGCCTTTTGGCTAAGATCAAGTGTAGTATCTGTTCTTATCAGTTTAATATCTGATACGTCCCCTATCTGGGGACCATATATTAAATGGATTTTTAGAACAGGGAGATGGAAGAAGAGCTTGCTCTGTCCACTCCACGCATCGACCTGGTATTGCAGTACCTCCAGGACCGGTGCACCCCTTTCTTATGCAGTTTTCTAAAAAACAGATTGAAATGAAAAACTTAACAAGAAGGTTTTTCTGTCTTTTGCTTGCAATGTTGTTTGCTTGTGTTCTTTCTCGTTGAGTTGTTCGCAGTCCTTTTTTTTTTTTTTTTGTTTTGCAATAAACTGGTATTTAACCCCTGTGTGTTTGTGTTTTTCTTGATTTGTGTCAGTTTCTTGGTCTGTGTTTCCATGCTTCCATCCTTTTCAGCACAATGCATATGCTGCTGCAATGGCAGCTTTTCAGCAGACTGACAATATCTATTCTTTTAATTTGTGTTTCTTTTCTCATGTCATTTTTGTATTTTTGCAAAGTTTATTTCAGTCCACCACCCTTTTCTTACAAACATATAGATAGCAAGGGCCAGAATTTCGACAAGACAGCCAGATAATACACGCAGAGTGTGTGAAGGCCCGATATGAAGCCTACGTACAAGTCGAAGCTACGACAATGCAGAGTCCTGTTGAACGGCTTGACTTTTCTCTACTTCCCTCTCTGTAGTCAATGAGTCGGCTAGTACTCCGACAGTCGAGGGATTTTCTGGCCTGTGTCTCCCTCTAGTGGGTTCCTTTGTCCACGTGAACAGGAGGCGGCTCTATGCAAATCCTAGCCCTCGTTAGGCACACCGATGAGCACCTGATGGATACATGTGTTTGTAATCTGTATTTGGCCTTGCTTGCTTAAAGTTTGGATTGACGAGCAAACTGGCCTTGACCCCGAAGGTGCTAAATGGACAGGTGTCTGGGCGTGTTTAGACCATGGGCTATAGGAAGGAGGAAGTAGGCCTCAGGCATAGCTAGGTGTGAAAGTCTGAGGATTAGTGGCTCTGGGCAAACAGCAGGGAGCCAGACGGGAGGCAGCAGATCTCTGCGAGCGATTGACGTCGCCCTGGACGCCGCTCGCTCGGAAAAGACGATAATTGGGTTATCGCTTCTCGGCCTTTTGGCTAAGATCAAGTGTAGTATCTGTTCTTATCAGTTTAATATCTGATACGTCCCCTATCTGGGGACCATATATTAAATGGATTTTTAGAACAGGGAGATGGAAGAAGAGCTTGCTCTGTCCACTCCACGCATCGACCTGGTATTGCAGTACCTCCAGGACCGGTGCACCCCTTTCTTATGCAGTTTTCTAAAAAACAGATTGAAATGAAAAACTTAACAAGAAGGTTTTTCTGTCTTTTGCTTGCAATGTTGTTTGCTTGTGTTCTTTCTCGTTGAGTTGTTCGCAGTCCTTTTTTTTTTTTTTTTGTTTTGCAATAAACTGGTATTTAACCCCTGTGTGTTTGTGTTTTTCTTGATTTGTGTCAGTTTCTTGGTCTGTGTTTCCATGCTTCCATCCTTTTCAGCACAATGCATATGCTGCTGCAATGGCAGCTTTTCAGCAGACTGACAATATCTATTCTTTTAATTTGTGTTTCTTTTCTCATGTCATTTTTGTATTTTTGCAAAGTTTATTTCAGTCCACCACCCTTTTCTTACAAACATATAGATAGCAAGGGCCAGAATTTCGACAAGACAGCCAGATAATACACGCAGAGTGTGTGAAGGCCCGATATGAAGCCTACGTACAAGTCGAAGCTACGACAATGCAGAGTCCTGTTGAACGGCTTGACTTTTCTCTACTTCCCTCTCTGTAGTCAATGAGTCGGCTAGTACTCCGACAGTCGAGGGATTTTCTGGCCTGTGTCTCCCTCTAGTGGGTTCCTTTGTCCACGTGAACAGGAGGCGGCTCTATGCAAATCCTAGCCCTCGTTAGGCACACCGATGAGCACCTGATGGATACATGTGTTTGTAATCTGTATTTGGCCTTGCTTGCTTAAAGTTTGGATTGACGAGCAAACTGGCCTTGACCCCGAAGGTGCTAAATGGACAGGTGTCTGGGCGTGTTTAGACCATGGGCTATAGGAAGGAGGAAGTAGGCCTCAGGCATAGCTAGGTGTGAAAGTCTGAGGATTAGTGGCTCTGGGCAAACAGCAGGGAGCCAGACGGGAGGCAGCAGATCTCTGCGAGCGATTGACGTCGCCCTGGACGCCGCTCGCTCGGAAAAGACGATAATTGGGTTATCGCTTCTCGGCCTTTTGGCTAAGATCAAGTGTAGTATCTGTTCTTATCAGTTTAATATCTGATACGTCCCCTATCTGGGGACCATATATTAAATGGATTTTTAGAACAGGGAGATGGAAGAAGAGCTTGCTCTGTCCACTCCACGCATCGACCTGGTATTGCAGTACCTCCAGGACCGGTGCACCCCTTTCTTATGCAGTTTTCTAAAAAACAGATTGAAATGAAAAACTTAACAAGAAGGTTTTTCTGTCTTTTGCTTGCAATGTTGTTTGCTTGTGTTCTTTCTCGTTGAGTTGTTCGCAGTCCTTTTTTTTTTTTTTTTGTTTTGCAATAAACTGGTATTTAACCCCTGTGTGTTTGTGTTTTTCTTGATTTGTGTCAGTTTCTTGGTCTGTGTTTCCATGCTTCCATCCTTTTCAGCACAATGCATATGCTGCTGCAATGGCAGCTTTTCAGCAGACTGACAATATCTATTCTTTTAATTTGTGTTTCTTTTCTCATGTCATTTTTGTATTTTTGCAAAGTTTATTTCAGTCCACCACCCTTTTCTTACAAACATATAGATAGCAAGGGCCAGAATTTCGACAAGACAGCCAGATAATACACGCAGAGTGTGTGAAGGCCCGATATGAAGCCTACGTACAAGTCGAAGCTACGACAATGCAGAGTCCTGTTGAACGGCTTGACTTTTCTCTACTTCCCTCTCTGTAGTCAATGAGTCGGCTAGTACTCCGACAGTCGAGGGATTTTCTGGCCTGTGTCTCCCTCTAGTGGGTTCCTTTGTCCACGTGAACAGGAGGCGGCTCTATGCAAATCCTAGCCCTCGTTAGGCACACCGATGAGCACCTGATGGATACATGTGTTTGTAATCTGTATTTGGCCTTGCTTGCTTAAAGTTTGGATTGACGAGCAAACTGGCCTTGACCCCGAAGGTGCTAAATGGACAGGTGTCTGGGCGTGTTTAGACCATGGGCTATAGGAAGGAGGAAGTAGGCCTCAGGCATAGCTAGGTGTGAAAGTCTGAGGATTAGTGGCTCTGGGCAAACAGCAGGGAGCCAGACGGGAGGCAGCAGATCTCTGCGAGCGATTGACGTCGCCCTGGACGCCGCTCGCTCGGAAAAGACGATAATTGGGTTATCGCTTCTCGGCCTTTTGGCTAAGATCAAGTGTAGTATCTGTTCTTATCAGTTTAATATCTGATACGTCCCCTATCTGGGGACCATATATTAAATGGATTTTTAGAACAGGGAGATGGAAGAAGAGCTTGCTCTGTCCACTCCACGCATCGACCTGGTATTGCAGTACCTCCAGGACCGGTGCACCCCTTTCTTATGCAGTTTTCTAAAAAACAGATTGAAATGAAAAACTTAACAAGAAGGTTTTTCTGTCTTTTGCTTGCAATGTTGTTTGCTTGTGTTCTTTCTCGTTGAGTTGTTCGCAGTCCTTTTTTTTTTTTTTTTGTTTTGCAATAAACTGGTATTTAACCCCTGTGTGTTTGTGTTTTTCTTGATTTGTGTCAGTTTCTTGGTCTGTGTTTCCATGCTTCCATCCTTTTCAGCACAATGCATATGCTGCTGCAATGGCAGCTTTTCAGCAGACTGACAATATCTATTCTTTTAATTTGTGTTTCTTTTCTCATGTCATTTTTGTATTTTTGCAAAGTTTATTTCAGTCCACCACCCTTTTCTTACAAACATATAGATAGCAAGGGCCAGAATTTCGACAAGACAGCCAGATAATACACGCAGAGTGTGTGAAGGCCCGATATGAAGCCTACGTACAAGTCGAAGCTACGACAATGCAGAGTCCTGTTGAACGGCTTGACTTTTCTCTACTTCCCTCTCTGTAGTCAATGAGTCGGCTAGTACTCCGACAGTCGAGGGATTTTCTGGCCTGTGTCTCCCTCTAGTGGGTTCCTTTGTCCACGTGAACAGGAGGCGGCTCTATGCAAATCCTAGCCCTCGTTAGGCACACCGATGAGCACCTGATGGATACATGTGTTTGTAATCTGTATTTGGCCTTGCTTGCTTAAAGTTTGGATTGACGAGCAAACTGGCCTTGACCCCGAAGGTGCTAAATGGACAGGTGTCTGGGCGTGTTTAGACCATGGGCTATAGGAAGGAGGAAGTAGGCCTCAGGCATAGCTAGGTGTGAAAGTCTGAGGATTAGTGGCTCTGGGCAAACAGCAGGGAGCCAGACGGGAGGCAGCAGATCTCTGCGAGCGATTGACGTCGCCCTGGACGCCGCTCGCTCGGAAAAGACGATAATTGGGTTATCGCTTCTCGGCCTTTTGGCTAAGATCAAGTGTAGTATCTGTTCTTATCAGTTTAATATCTGATACGTCCCCTATCTGGGGACCATATATTAAATGGATTTTTAGAACAGGGAGATGGAAGAAGAGCTTGCTCTGTCCACTCCACGCATCGACCTGGTATTGCAGTACCTCCAGGACCGGTGCACCCCTTTCTTATGCAGTTTTCTAAAAAACAGATTGAAATGAAAAACTTAACAAGAAGGTTTTTCTGTCTTTTGCTTGCAATGTTGTTTGCTTGTGTTCTTTCTCGTTGAGTTGTTCGCAGTCCTTTTTTTTTTTTTTTTGTTTTGCAATAAACTGGTATTTAACCCCTGTGTGTTTGTGTTTTTCTTGATTTGTGTCAGTTTCTTGGTCTGTGTTTCCATGCTTCCATCCTTTTCAGCACAATGCATATGCTGCTGCAATGGCAGCTTTTCAGCAGACTGACAATATCTATTCTTTTAATTTGTGTTTCTTTTCTCATGTCATTTTTGTATTTTTGCAAAGTTTATTTCAGTCCACCACCCTTTTCTTACAAACATATAGATAGCAAGGGCCAGAATTTCGACAAGACAGCCAGATAATACACGCAGAGTGTGTGAAGGCCCGATATGAAGCCTACGTACAAGTCGAAGCTACGACAATGCAGAGTCCTGTTGAACGGCTTGACTTTTCTCTACTTCCCTCTCTGTAGTCAATGAGTCGGCTAGTACTCCGACAGTCGAGGGATTTTCTGGCCTGTGTCTCCCTCTAGTGGGTTCCTTTGTCCACGTGAACAGGAGGCGGCTCTATGCAAATCCTAGCCCTCGTTAGGCACACCGATGAGCACCTGATGGATACATGTGTTTGTAATCTGTATTTGGCCTTGCTTGCTTAAAGTTTGGATTGACGAGCAAACTGGCCTTGACCCCGAAGGTGCTAAATGGACAGGTGTCTGGGCGTGTTTAGACCATGGGCTATAGGAAGGAGGAAGTAGGCCTCAGGCATAGCTAGGTGTGAAAGTCTGAGGATTAGTGGCTCTGGGCAAACAGCAGGGAGCCAGACGGGAGGCAGCAGATCTCTGCGAGCGATTGACGTCGCCCTGGACGCCGCTCGCTCGGAAAAGACGATAATTGGGTTATCGCTTCTCGGCCTTTTGGCTAAGATCAAGTGTAGTATCTGTTCTTATCAGTTTAATATCTGATACGTCCCCTATCTGGGGACCATATATTAAATGGATTTTTAGAACAGGGAGATGGAAGAAGAGCTTGCTCTGTCCACTCCACGCATCGACCTGGTATTGCAGTACCTCCAGGACCGGTGCACCCCTTTCTTATGCAGTTTTCTAAAAAACAGATTGAAATGAAAAACTTAACAAGAAGGTTTTTCTGTCTTTTGCTTGCAATGTTGTTTGCTTGTGTTCTTTCTCGTTGAGTTGTTCGCAGTCCTTTTTTTTTTTTTTTTGTTTTGCAATAAACTGGTATTTAACCCCTGTGTGTTTGTGTTTTTCTTGATTTGTGTCAGTTTCTTGGTCTGTGTTTCCATGCTTCCATCCTTTTCAGCACAATGCATATGCTGCTGCAATGGCAGCTTTTCAGCAGACTGACAATATCTATTCTTTTAATTTGTGTTTCTTTTCTCATGTCATTTTTGTATTTTTGCAAAGTTTATTTCAGTCCACCACCCTTTTCTTACAAACATATAGATAGCAAGGGCCAGAATTTCGACAAGACAGCCAGATAATACACGCAGAGTGTGTGAAGGCCCGATATGAAGCCTACGTACAAGTCGAAGCTACGACAATGCAGAGTCCTGTTGAACGGCTTGACTTTTCTCTACTTCCCTCTCTGTAGTCAATGAGTCGGCTAGTACTCCGACAGTCGAGGGATTTTCTGGCCTGTGTCTCCCTCTAGTGGGTTCCTTTGTCCACGTGAACAGGAGGCGGCTCTATGCAAATCCTAGCCCTCGTTAGGCACACCGATGAGCACCTGATGGATACATGTGTTTGTAATCTGTATTTGGCCTTGCTTGCTTAAAGTTTGGATTGACGAGCAAACTGGCCTTGACCCCGAAGGTGCTAAATGGACAGGTGTCTGGGCGTGTTTAGACCATGGGCTATAGGAAGGAGGAAGTAGGCCTCAGGCATAGCTAGGTGTGAAAGTCTGAGGATTAGTGGCTCTGGGCAAACAGCAGGGAGCCAGACGGGAGGCAGCAGATCTCTGCGAGCGATTGACGTCGCCCTGGACGCCGCTCGCTCGGAAAAGACGATAATTGGGTTATCGCTTCTCGGCCTTTTGGCTAAGATCAAGTGTAGTATCTGTTCTTATCAGTTTAATATCTGATACGTCCCCTATCTGGGGACCATATATTAAATGGATTTTTAGAACAGGGAGATGGAAGAAGAGCTTGCTCTGTCCACTCCACGCATCGACCTGGTATTGCAGTACCTCCAGGACCGGTGCACCCCTTTCTTATGCAGTTTTCTAAAAAACAGATTGAAATGAAAAACTTAACAAGAAGGTTTTTCTGTCTTTTGCTTGCAATGTTGTTTGCTTGTGTTCTTTCTCGTTGAGTTGTTCGCAGTCCTTTTTTTTTTTTTTTTGTTTTGCAATAAACTGGTATTTAACCCCTGTGTGTTTGTGTTTTTCTTGATTTGTGTCAGTTTCTTGGTCTGTGTTTCCATGCTTCCATCCTTTTCAGCACAATGCATATGCTGCTGCAATGGCAGCTTTTCAGCAGACTGACAATATCTATTCTTTTAATTTGTGTTTCTTTTCTCATGTCATTTTTGTATTTTTGCAAAGTTTATTTCAGTCCACCACCCTTTTCTTACAAACATATAGATAGCAAGGGCCAGAATTTCGACAAGACAGCCAGATAATACACGCAGAGTGTGTGAAGGCCCGATATGAAGCCTACGTACAAGTCGAAGCTACGACAATGCAGAGTCCTGTTGAACGGCTTGACTTTTCTCTACTTCCCTCTCTGTAGTCAATGAGTCGGCTAGTACTCCGACAGTCGAGGGATTTTCTGGCCTGTGTCTCCCTCTAGTGGGTTCCTTTGTCCACGTGAACAGGAGGCGGCTCTATGCAAATCCTAGCCCTCGTTAGGCACACCGATGAGCACCTGATGGATACATGTGTTTGTAATCTGTATTTGGCCTTGCTTGCTTAAAGTTTGGATTGACGAGCAAACTGGCCTTGACCCCGAAGGTGCTAAATGGACAGGTGTCTGGGCGTGTTTAGACCATGGGCTATAGGAAGGAGGAAGTAGGCCTCAGGCATAGCTAGGTGTGAAAGTCTGAGGATTAGTGGCTCTGGGCAAACAGCAGGGAGCCAGACGGGAGGCAGCAGATCTCTGCGAGCGATTGACGTCGCCCTGGACGCCGCTCGCTCGGAAAAGACGATAATTGGGTTATCGCTTCTCGGCCTTTTGGCTAAGATCAAGTGTAGTATCTGTTCTTATCAGTTTAATATCTGATACGTCCCCTATCTGGGGACCATATATTAAATGGATTTTTAGAACAGGGAGATGGAAGAAGAGCTTGCTCTGTCCACTCCACGCATCGACCTGGTATTGCAGTACCTCCAGGACCGGTGCACCCCTTTCTTATGCAGTTTTCTAAAAAACAGATTGAAATGAAAAACTTAACAAGAAGGTTTTTCTGTCTTTTGCTTGCAATGTTGTTTGCTTGTGTTCTTTCTCGTTGAGTTGTTCGCAGTCCTTTTTTTTTTTTTTTTTTTTGCAATAAACTGGTATTTAACCCCTGTGTGTTTGTGTTTTTCTTGATTTGTGTCAGTTTCTTGGTCTGTGTTTCCATGCTTCCATCCTTTTCAGCACAATGCATATGCTGCTGCAATGGCAGCTTTTCAGCAGACTGACAATATCTATTCTTTTAATTTGTGTTTCTTTTCTCATGTCATTTTTGTATTTTTGCAAAGTTTATTTCAGTCCACCACCCTTTTCTTACAAACATATAGATAGCAAGGGCCAGAATTTCGACAAGACAGCCAGATAATACACGCAGAGTGTGTGAAGGCCCGATATGAAGCCTACGTACAAGTCGAAGCTACGACAATGCAGAGTCCTGTTGAACGGCTTGACTTTTCTCTACTTCCCTCTCTGTAGTCAATGAGTCGGCTAGTACTCCGACAGTCGAGGGATTTTCTGGCCTGTGTCTCCCTCTAGTGGGTTCCTTTGTCCACGTGAACAGGAGGCGGCTCTATGCAAATCCTAGCCCTCGTTAGGCACACCGATGAGCACCTGATGGATACATGTGTTTGTAATCTGTATTTGGCCTTGCTTGCTTAAAGTTTGGATTGACGAGCAAACTGGCCTTGACCCCGAAGGTGCTAAATGGACAGGTGTCTGGGCGTGTTTAGACCATGGGCTATAGGAAGGAGGAAGTAGGCCTCAGGCATAGCTAGGTGTGAAAGTCTGAGGATTAGTGGCTCTGGGCAAACAGCAGGGAGCCAGACGGGAGGCAGCAGATCTCTGCGAGCGATTGACGTCGCCCTGGACGCCGCTCGCTCGGAAAAGACGATAATTGGGTTATCGCTTCTCGGCCTTTTGGCTAAGATCAAGTGTAGTATCTGTTCTTATCAGTTTAATATCTGATACGTCCCCTATCTGGGGACCATATATTAAATGGATTTTTAGAACAGGGAGATGGAAGAAGAGCTTGCTCTGTCCACTCCACGCATCGACCTGGTATTGCAGTACCTCCAGGACCGGTGCACCCCTTTCTTATGCAGTTTTCTAAAAAACAGATTGAAATGAAAAACTTAACAAGAAGGTTTTTCTGTCTTTTGCTTGCAATGTTGTTTGCTTGTGTTCTTTCTCGTTGAGTTGTTCGCAGTCCTTTTTTTTTTTTTTTTGTTTTGCAATAAACTGGTATTTAACCCCTGTGTGTTTGTGTTTTTCTTGATTTGTGTCAGTTTCTTGGTCTGTGTTTCCATGCTTCCATCCTTTTCAGCACAATGCATATGCTGCTGCAATGGCAGCTTTTCAGCAGACTGACAATATCTATTCTTTTAATTTGTGTTTCTTTTCTCATGTCATTTTTGTATTTTTGCAAAGTTTATTTCAGTCCACCACCCTTTTCTTACAAACATATAGATAGCAAGGGCCAGAATTTCGACAAGACAGCCAGATAATACACGCAGAGTGTGTGAAGGCCCGATATGAAGCCTACGTACAAGTCGAAGCTACGACAATGCAGAGTCCTGTTGAACGGCTTGACTTTTCTCTACTTCCCTCTCTGTAGTCAATGAGTCGGCTAGTACTCCGACAGTCGAGGGATTTTCTGGCCTGTGTCTCCCTCTAGTGGGTTCCTTTGTCCACGTGAACAGGAGGCGGCTCTATGCAAATCCTAGCCCTCGTTAGGCACACCGATGAGCACCTGATGGATACATGTGTTTGTAATCTGTATTTGGCCTTGCTTGCTTAAAGTTTGGATTGACGAGCAAACTGGCCTTGACCCCGAAGGTGCTAAATGGACAGGTGTCTGGGCGTGTTTAGACCATGGGCTATAGGAAGGAGGAAGTAGGCCTCAGGCATAGCTAGGTGTGAAAGTCTGAGGATTAGTGGCTCTGGGCAAACAGCAGGGAGCCAGACGGGAGGCAGCAGATCTCTGCGAGCGATTGACGTCGCCCTGGACGCCGCTCGCTCGGAAAAGACGATAATTGGGTTATCGCTTCTCGGCCTTTTGGCTAAGATCAAGTGTAGTATCTGTTCTTATCAGTTTAATATCTGATACGTCCCCTATCTGGGGACCATATATTAAATGGATTTTTAGAACAGGGAGATGGAAGAAGAGCTTGCTCTGTCCACTCCACGCATCGACCTGGTATTGCAGTACCTCCAGGACCGGTGCACCCCTTTCTTATGCAGTTTTCTAAAAAACAGATTGAAATGAAAAACTTAACAAGAAGGTTTTTCTGTCTTTTGCTTGCAATGTTGTTTGCTTGTGTTCTTTCTCGTTGAGTTGTTCGCAGTCCTTTTTTTTTTTTTTTTGTTTTGCAATAAACTGGTATTTAACCCCTGTGTGTTTGTGTTTTTCTTGATTTGTGTCAGTTTCTTGGTCTGTGTTTCCATGCTTCCATCCTTTTCAGCACAATGCATATGCTGCTGCAATGGCAGCTTTTCAGCAGACTGACAATATCTATTCTTTTAATTTGTGTTTCTTTTCTCATGTCATTTTTGTATTTTTGCAAAGTTTATTTCAGTCCACCACCCTTTTCTTACAAACATATAGATAGCAAGGGCCAGAATTTCGACAAGACAGCCAGATAATACACGCAGAGTGTGTGAAGGCCCGATATGAAGCCTACGTACAAGTCGAAGCTACGACAATGCAGAGTCCTGTTGAACGGCTTGACTTTTCTCTACTTCCCTCTCTGTAGTCAATGAGTCGGCTAGTACTCCGACAGTCGAGGGATTTTCTGGCCTGTGTCTCCCTCTAGTGGGTTCCTTTGTCCACGTGAACAGGAGGCGGCTCTATGCAAATCCTAGCCCTCGTTAGGCACACCGATGAGCACCTGATGGATACATGTGTTTGTAATCTGTATTTGGCCTTGCTTGCTTAAAGTTTGGATTGACGAGCAAACTGGCCTTGACCCCGAAGGTGCTAAATGGACAGGTGTCTGGGCGTGTTTAGACCATGGGCTATAGGAAGGAGGAAGTAGGCCTCAGGCATAGCTAGGTGTGAAAGTCTGAGGATTAGTGGCTCTGGGCAAACAGCAGGGAGCCAGACGGGAGGCAGCAGATCTCTGCGAGCGATTGACGTCGCCCTGGACGCCGCTCGCTCGGAAAAGACGATAATTGGGTTATCGCTTCTCGGCCTTTTGGCTAAGATCAAGTGTAGTATCTGTTCTTATCAGTTTAATATCTGATACGTCCCCTATCTGGGGACCATATATTAAATGGATTTTTAGAACAGGGAGATGGAAGAAGAGCTTGCTCTGTCCACTCCACGCATCGACCTGGTATTGCAGTACCTCCAGGACCGGTGCACCCCTTTCTTATGCAGTTTTCTAAAAAACAGATTGAAATGAAAAACTTAACAAGAAGGTTTTTCTGTCTTTTGCTTGCAATGTTGTTTGCTTGTGTTCTTTCTCGTTGAGTTGTTCGCAGTCCTTTTTTTTTTTTTTTTGTTTTGCAATAAACTGGTATTTAACCCCTGTGTGTTTGTGTTTTTCTTGATTTGTGTCAGTTTCTTGGTCTGTGTTTCCATGCTTCCATCCTTTTCAGCACAATGCATATGCTGCTGCAATGGCAGCTTTTCAGCAGACTGACAATATCTATTCTTTTAATTTGTGTTTCTTTTCTCATGTCATTTTTGTATTTTTGCAAAGTTTATTTCAGTCCACCACCCTTTTCTTACAAACATATAGATAGCAAGGGCCAGAATTTCGACAAGACAGCCAGATAATACACGCAGAGTGTGTGAAGGCCCGATATGAAGCCTACGTACAAGTCGAAGCTACGACAATGCAGAGTCCTGTTGAACGGCTTGACTTTTCTCTACTTCCCTCTCTGTAGTCAATGAGTCGGCTAGTACTCCGACAGTCGAGGGATTTTCTGGCCTGTGTCTCCCTCTAGTGGGTTCCTTTGTCCACGTGAACAGGAGGCGGCTCTATGCAAATCCTAGCCCTCGTTAGGCACACCGATGAGCACCTGATGGATACATGTGTTTGTAATCTGTATTTGGCCTTGCTTGCTTAAAGTTTGGATTGACGAGCAAACTGGCCTTGACCCCGAAGGTGCTAAATGGACAGGTGTCTGGGCGTGTTTAGACCATGGGCTATAGGAAGGAGGAAGTAGGCCTCAGGCATAGCTAGGTGTGAAAGTCTGAGGATTAGTGGCTCTGGGCAAACAGCAGGGAGCCAGACGGGAGGCAGCAGATCTCTGCGAGCGATTGACGTCGCCCTGGACGCCGCTCGCTCGGAAAAGACGATAATTGGGTTATCGCTTCTCGGCCTTTTGGCTAAGATCAAGTGTAGTATCTGTTCTTATCAGTTTAATATCTGATACGTCCCCTATCTGGGGACCATATATTAAATGGATTTTTAGAACAGGGAGATGGAAGAAGAGCTTGCTCTGTCCACTCCACGCATCGACCTGGTATTGCAGTACCTCCAGGACCGGTGCACCCCTTTCTTATGCAGTTTTCTAAAAAACAGATTGAAATGAAAAACTTAACAAGAAGGTTTTTCTGTCTTTTGCTTGCAATGTTGTTTGCTTGTGTTCTTTCTCGTTGAGTTGTTCGCAGTCCTTTTTTTTTTTTTTTTGTTTTGCAATAAACTGGTATTTAACCCCTGTGTGTTTGTGTTTTTCTTGATTTGTGTCAGTTTCTTGGTCTGTGTTTCCATGCTTCCATCCTTTTCAGCACAATGCATATGCTGCTGCAATGGCAGCTTTTCAGCAGACTGACAATATCTATTCTTTTAATTTGTGTTTCTTTTCTCATGTCATTTTTGTATTTTTGCAAAGTTTATTTCAGTCCACCACCCTTTTCTTACAAACATATAGATAGCAAGGGCCAGAATTTCGACAAGACAGCCAGATAATACACGCAGAGTGTGTGAAGGCCCGATATGAAGCCTACGTACAAGTCGAAGCTACGACAATGCAGAGTCCTGTTGAACGGCTTGACTTTTCTCTACTTCCCTCTCTGTAGTCAATGAGTCGGCTAGTACTCCGACAGTCGAGGGATTTTCTGGCCTGTGTCTCCCTCTAGTGGGTTCCTTTGTCCACGTGAACAGGAGGCGGCTCTATGCAAATCCTAGCCCTCGTTAGGCACACCGATGAGCACCTGATGGATACATGTGTTTGTAATCTGTATTTGGCCTTGCTTGCTTAAAGTTTGGATTGACGAGCAAACTGGCCTTGACCCCGAAGGTGCTAAATGGACAGGTGTCTGGGCGTGTTTAGACCATGGGCTATAGGAAGGAGGAAGTAGGCCTCAGGCATAGCTAGGTGTGAAAGTCTGAGGATTAGTGGCTCTGGGCAAACAGCAGGGAGCCAGACGGGAGGCAGCAGATCTCTGCGAGCGATTGACGTCGCCCTGGACGCCGCTCGCTCGGAAAAGACGATAATTGGGTTATCGCTTCTCGGCCTTTTGGCTAAGATCAAGTGTAGTATCTGTTCTTATCAGTTTAATATCTGATACGTCCCCTATCTGGGGACCATATATTAAATGGATTTTTAGAACAGGGAGATGGAAGAAGAGCTTGCTCTGTCCACTCCACGCATCGACCTGGTATTGCAGTACCTCCAGGACCGGTGCACCCCTTTCTTATGCAGTTTTCTAAAAAACAGATTGAAATGAAAAACTTAACAAGAAGGTTTTTCTGTCTTTTGCTTGCAATGTTGTTTGCTTGTGTTCTTTCTCGTTGAGTTGTTCGCAGTCCTTTTTTTTTTTTTTTTGTTTTGCAATAAACTGGTATTTAACCCCTGTGTGTTTGTGTTTTTCTTGATTTGTGTCAGTTTCTTGGTCTGTGTTTCCATGCTTCCATCCTTTTCAGCACAATGCATATGCTGCTGCAATGGCAGCTTTTCAGCAGACTGACAATATCTATTCTTTTAATTTGTGTTTCTTTTCTCATGTCATTTTTGTATTTTTGCAAAGTTTATTTCAGTCCACCACCCTTTTCTTACAAACATATAGATAGCAAGGGCCAGAATTTCGACAAGACAGCCAGATAATACACGCAGAGTGTGTGAAGGCCCGATATGAAGCCTACGTACAAGTCGAAGCTACGACAATGCAGAGTCCTGTTGAACGGCTTGACTTTTCTCTACTTCCCTCTCTGTAGTCAATGAGTCGGCTAGTACTCCGACAGTCGAGGGATTTTCTGGCCTGTGTCTCCCTCTAGTGGGTTCCTTTGTCCACGTGAACAGGAGGCGGCTCTATGCAAATCCTAGCCCTCGTTAGGCACACCGATGAGCACCTGATGGATACATGTGTTTGTAATCTGTATTTGGCCTTGCTTGCTTAAAGTTTGGATTGACGAGCAAACTGGCCTTGACCCCGAAGGTGCTAAATGGACAGGTGTCTGGGCGTGTTTAGACCATGGGCTATAGGAAGGAGGAAGTAGGCCTCAGGCATAGCTAGGTGTGAAAGTCTGAGGATTAGTGGCTCTGGGCAAACAGCAGGGAGCCAGACGGGAGGCAGCAGATCTCTGCGAGCGATTGACGTCGCCCTGGACGCCGCTCGCTCGGAAAAGACGATAATTGGGTTATCGCTTCTCGGCCTTTTGGCTAAGATCAAGTGTAGTATCTGTTCTTATCAGTTTAATATCTGATACGTCCCCTATCTGGGGACCATATATTAAATGGATTTTTAGAACAGGGAGATGGAAGAAGAGCTTGCTCTGTCCACTCCACGCATCGACCTGGTATTGCAGTACCTCCAGGACCGGTGCACCCCTTTCTTATGCAGTTTTCTAAAAAACAGATTGAAATGAAAAACTTAACAAGAAGGTTTTTCTGTCTTTTGCTTGCAATGTTGTTTGCTTGTGTTCTTTCTCGTTGAGTTGTTCGCAGTCCTTTTTTTTTTTTTTTTGTTTTGCAATAAACTGGTATTTAACCCCTGTGTGTTTGTGTTTTTCTTGATTTGTGTCAGTTTCTTGGTCTGTGTTTCCATGCTTCCATCCTTTTCAGCACAATGCATATGCTGCTGCAATGGCAGCTTTTCAGCAGACTGACAATATCTATTCTTTTAATTTGTGTTTCTTTTCTCATGTCATTTTTGTATTTTTGCAAAGTTTATTTCAGTCCACCACCCTTTTCTTACAAACATATAGATAGCAAGGGCCAGAATTTCGACAAGACAGCCAGATAATACACGCAGAGTGTGTGAAGGCCCGATATGAAGCCTACGTACAAGTCGAAGCTACGACAATGCAGAGTCCTGTTGAACGGCTTGACTTTTCTCTACTTCCCTCTCTGTAGTCAATGAGTCGGCTAGTACTCCGACAGTCGAGGGATTTTCTGGCCTGTGTCTCCCTCTAGTGGGTTCCTTTGTCCACGTGAACAGGAGGCGGCTCTATGCAAATCCTAGCCCTCGTTAGGCACACCGATGAGCACCTGATGGATACATGTGTTTGTAATCTGTATTTGGCCTTGCTTGCTTAAAGTTTGGATTGACGAGCAAACTGGCCTTGACCCCGAAGGTGCTAAATGGACAGGTGTCTGGGCGTGTTTAGACCATGGGCTATAGGAAGGAGGAAGTAGGCCTCAGGCATAGCTAGGTGTGAAAGTCTGAGGATTAGTGGCTCTGGGCAAACAGCAGGGAGCCAGACGGGAGGCAGCAGATCTCTGCGAGCGATTGACGTCGCCCTGGACGCCGCTCGCTCGGAAAAGACGATAATTGGGTTATCGCTTCTCGGCCTTTTGGCTAAGATCAAGTGTAGTATCTGTTCTTATCAGTTTAATATCTGATACGTCCCCTATCTGGGGACCATATATTAAATGGATTTTTAGAACAGGGAGATGGAAGAAGAGCTTGCTCTGTCCACTCCACGCATCGACCTGGTATTGCAGTACCTCCAGGACCGGTGCACCCCTTTCTTATGCAGTTTTCTAAAAAACAGATTGAAATGAAAAACTTAACAAGAAGGTTTTTCTGTCTTTTGCTTGCAATGTTGTTTGCTTGTGTTCTTTCTCGTTGAGTTGTTCGCAGTCCTTTTTTTTTTTTTTTTGTTTTGCAATAAACTGGTATTTAACCCCTGTGTGTTTGTGTTTTTCTTGATTTGTGTCAGTTTCTTGGTCTGTGTTTCCATGCTTCCATCCTTTTCAGCACAATGCATATGCTGCTGCAATGGCAGCTTTTCAGCAGACTGACAATATCTATTCTTTTAATTTGTGTTTCTTTTCTCATGTCATTTTTGTATTTTTGCAAAGTTTATTTCAGTCCACCACCCTTTTCTTACAAACATATAGATAGCAAGGGCCAGAATTTCGACAAGACAGCCAGATAATACACGCAGAGTGTGTGAAGGCCCGATATGAAGCCTACGTACAAGTCGAAGCTACGACAATGCAGAGTCCTGTTGAACGGCTTGACTTTTCTCTACTTCCCTCTCTGTAGTCAATGAGTCGGCTAGTACTCCGACAGTCGAGGGATTTTCTGGCCTGTGTCTCCCTCTAGTGGGTTCCTTTGTCCACGTGAACAGGAGGCGGCTCTATGCAAATCCTAGCCCTCGTTAGGCACACCGATGAGCACCTGATGGATACATGTGTTTGTAATCTGTATTTGGCCTTGCTTGCTTAAAGTTTGGATTGACGAGCAAACTGGCCTTGACCCCGAAGGTGCTAAATGGACAGGTGTCTGGGCGTGTTTAGACCATGGGCTATAGGAAGGAGGAAGTAGGCCTCAGGCATAGCTAGGTGTGAAAGTCTGAGGATTAGTGGCTCTGGGCAAACAGCAGGGAGCCAGACGGGAGGCAGCAGATCTCTGCGAGCGATTGACGTCGCCCTGGACGCCGCTCGCTCGGAAAAGACGATAATTGGGTTATCGCTTCTCGGCCTTTTGGCTAAGATCAAGTGTAGTATCTGTTCTTATCAGTTTAATATCTGATACGTCCCCTATCTGGGGACCATATATTAAATGGATTTTTAGAACAGGGAGATGGAAGAAGAGCTTGCTCTGTCCACTCCACGCATCGACCTGGTATTGCAGTACCTCCAGGACCGGTGCACCCCTTTCTTATGCAGTTTTCTAAAAAACAGATTGAAATGAAAAACTTAACAAGAAGGTTTTTCTGTCTTTTGCTTGCAATGTTGTTTGCTTGTGTTCTTTCTCGTTGAGTTGTTCGCAGTCCTTTTTTTTTTTTTTTTGTTTTGCAATAAACTGGTATTTAACCCCTGTGTGTTTGTGTTTTTCTTGATTTGTGTCAGTTTCTTGGTCTGTGTTTCCATGCTTCCATCCTTTTCAGCACAATGCATATGCTGCTGCAATGGCAGCTTTTCAGCAGACTGACAATATCTATTCTTTTAATTTGTGTTTCTTTTCTCATGTCATTTTTGTATTTTTGCAAAGTTTATTTCAGTCCACCACCCTTTTCTTACAAACATATAGATAGCAAGGGCCAGAATTTCGACAAGACAGCCAGATAATACACGCAGAGTGTGTGAAGGCCCGATATGAAGCCTACGTACAAGTCGAAGCTACGACAATGCAGAGTCCTGTTGAACGGCTTGACTTTTCTCTACTTCCCTCTCTGTAGTCAATGAGTCGGCTAGTACTCCGACAGTCGAGGGATTTTCTGGCCTGTGTCTCCCTCTAGTGGGTTCCTTTGTCCACGTGAACAGGAGGCGGCTCTATGCAAATCCTAGCCCTCGTTAGGCACACCGATGAGCACCTGATGGATACATGTGTTTGTAATCTGTATTTGGCCTTGCTTGCTTAAAGTTTGGATTGACGAGCAAACTGGCCTTGACCCCGAAGGTGCTAAATGGACAGGTGTCTGGGCGTGTTTAGACCATGGGCTATAGGAAGGAGGAAGTAGGCCTCAGGCATAGCTAGGTGTGAAAGTCTGAGGATTAGTGGCTCTGGGCAAACAGCAGGGAGCCAGACGGGAGGCAGCAGATCTCTGCGAGCGATTGACGTCGCCCTGGACGCCGCTCGCTCGGAAAAGACGATAATTGGGTTATCGCTTCTCGGCCTTTTGGCTAAGATCAAGTGTAGTATCTGTTCTTATCAGTTTAATATCTGATACGTCCCCTATCTGGGGACCATATATTAAATGGATTTTTAGAACAGGGAGATGGAAGAAGAGCTTGCTCTGTCCACTCCACGCATCGACCTGGTATTGCAGTACCTCCAGGACCGGTGCACCCCTTTCTTATGCAGTTTTCTAAAAAACAGATTGAAATGAAAAACTTAACAAGAAGGTTTTTCTGTCTTTTGCTTGCAATGTTGTTTGCTTGTGTTCTTTCTCGTTGAGTTGTTCGCAGTCCTTTTTTTTTTTTTTTTGTTTTGCAATAAACTGGTATTTAACCCCTGTGTGTTTGTGTTTTTCTTGATTTGTGTCAGTTTCTTGGTCTGTGTTTCCATGCTTCCATCCTTTTCAGCACAATGCATATGCTGCTGCAATGGCAGCTTTTCAGCAGACTGACAATATCTATTCTTTTAATTTGTGTTTCTTTTCTCATGTCATTTTTGTATTTTTGCAAAGTTTATTTCAGTCCACCACCCTTTTCTTACAAACATATAGATAGCAAGGGCCAGAATTTCGACAAGACAGCCAGATAATACACGCAGAGTGTGTGAAGGCCCGATATGAAGCCTACGTACAAGTCGATAGCGACAATGCAGAGTCCTGTTGAACGGCTTGACTTTTCTCTACTTCCCTCTCTGTAGTCAATGAGTCGGCTAGTACTCCGACAGTCGAGGGATTTTCTGGCCTGTGTCTCCCTCTAGTGGGTTCCTTTGTCCACGTGAACAGGAGGCGGCTCTATGCAAATCCTAGCCCTCGTTAGGCACACCGATGAGCACCTGATGGATACATGTGTTTGTAATCTGTATTTGGCCTTGCTTGCTTAAAGTTTGGATTGACGAGCAAACTGGCCTTGACCCCGAAGGTGCTAAATGGACAGGTGTCTGGGCGTGTTTAGACCATGGGCTATAGGAAGGAGGAAGTAGGCCTCAGGCATAGCTAGGTGTGAAAGTCTGAGGATTAGTGGCTCTGGGCAAACAGCAGGGAGCCAGACGGGAGGCAGCAGATCTCTGCGAGCGATTGACGTCGCCCTGGACGCCGCTCGCTCGGAAAAGACGATAATTGGGTTATCGCTTCTCGGCCTTTTGGCTAAGATCAAGTGTAGTATCTGTTCTTATCAGTTTAATATCTGATACGTCCCCTATCTGGGGACCATATATTAAATGGATTTTTAGAACAGGGAGATGGAAGAAGAGCTTGCTCTGTCCACTCCACGCATCGACCTGGTATTGCAGTACCTCCAGGACCGGTGCACCCCTTTCTTATGCAGTTTTCTAAAAAACAGATTGAAATGAAAAACTTAACAAGAAGGTTTTTCTGTCTTTTGCTTGCAATGTTGTTTGCTTGTGTTCTTTCTCGTTGAGTTGTTCGCAGTCCTTTTTTTTTTTTTTTTTGTTTTGCAATAAACTGGTATTTAACCCCTGTGTGTTTGTGTTTTCTTGATTTGTGTCAGTTTCTTGGTCTGTGTTTCCATGCTTCCATCCTTTTCAGCACAATGCATATGCTGCTGCAATGGCAGCTTTTCAGCAGACTGACAATATCTATTCTTTTAATTTGTGTTTCTTTTCTCATGTCATTTTTGTATTTTTGCAAAGTTTATTTCAGTCCACCACCCTTTTCTTACAAACATATAGATAGCAAGGGCCAGAATTTCGACAAGACAGCCAGATAATACACGCAGAGTGTGTGAAGGCCCGATATGAAGCCTACGTACAAGTCGAAGCTACGACAATGCAGAGTCCTGTTGAACGGCTTGACTTTTCTCTACTTCCCTCTCTGTAGTCAATGAGTCGGCTAGTACTCCGACAGTCGAGGGATTTTCTGGCCTGTGTCTCCCTCTAGTGGGTTCCTTTGTCCACGTGAACAGGAGGCGGCTCTATGCAAATCCTAGCCCTCGTTAGGCACACCGATGAGCACCTGATGGATACATGTGTTTGTAATCTGTATTTGGCCTTGCTTGCTTAAAGTTTGGATTGACGAGCAAACTGGCCTTGACCCCGAAGGTGCTAAATGGACAGGTGTCTGGGCGTGTTTAGACCATGGGCTATAGGAAGGAGGAAGTAGGCCTCAGGCATAGCTAGGTGTGAAAGTCTGAGGATTAGTGGCTCTGGGCAAACAGCAGGGAGCCAGACGGGAGGCAGCAGATCTCTGCGAGCGATTGACGTCGCCCTGGACGCCGCTCGCTCGGAAAAGACGATAATTGGGTTATCGCTTCTCGGCCTTTTGGCTAAGATCAAGTGTAGTATCTGTTCTTATCAGTTTAATATCTGATACGTCCCCTATCTGGGGACCATATATTAAATGGATTTTTAGAACAGGGAGATGGAAGAAGAGCTTGCTCTGTCCACTCCACGCATCGACCTGGTATTGCAGTACCTCCAGGACCGGTGCACCCCTTTCTTATGCAGTTTTCTAAAAAACAGATTGAAATGAAAAACTTAACAAGAAGGTTTTTCTGTCTTTTGCTTGCAATGTTGTTTGCTTGTGTTCTTTCTCGTTGAGTTGTTCGCAGTCCTTTTTTTTTTTTTTTGTTTTGCAATAAACTGGTATTTAACCCCTGTGTGTTTGTGTTTTTCTTGATTTGTGTCAGTTTCTTGGTCTGTGTTTCCATGCTTCCATCCTTTTCAGCACAATGCATATGCTGCTGCAATGGCAGCTTTTCAGCAGACTGACAATATCTATTCTTTTAATTTGTGTTTCTTTTCTCATGTCATTTTTGTATTTTTGCAAAGTTTATTTCAGTCCACCACCCTTTTCTTACAAACATATAGATAGCAAGGGCCAGAATTTCGACAAGACAGCCAGATAATACACGCAGAGTGTGTGAAGGCCCGATATGAAGCCTACGTACAAGTCGAAGCTACGACAATGCAGAGTCCTGTTGAACGGCTTGACTTTTCTCTACTTCCCTCTCTGTAGTCAATGAGTCGGCTAGTACTCCGACAGTCGAGGGATTTTCTGGCCTGTGTCTCCCTCTAGTGGGTTCCTTTGTCCACGTGAACAGGAGGCGGCTCTATGCAAATCCTAGCCCTCGTTAGGCACACCGATGAGCACCTGATGGATACATGTGTTTGTAATCTGTATTTGGCCCTTGCTTGCTTAAAGTTTGGATTGACGAGCAAACTGGCCTTGACCCCGAAGGTGCTAAATGGACAGGTGTCTGGGCGTGTTTAGACCATGGGCTATAGGAAGGAGGAAGTAGGCCTCAGGCATAGCTAGGTGTGAAAGTCTGAGGATTAGTGGCTCTGGGCAAACAGCAGGGAGCCAGACGGGAGGCAGCAGATCTCTGCGAGCGATTGACGTCGCCCTGGACGCCGCTCGCTCGGAAAAGACGATAATTGGGTTATCGCTTCTCGGCCTTTTGGCTAAGATCAAGTGTAGTATCTGTTCTTATCAGTTTAATATCTGATACGTCCCCTATCTGGGGACCATATATTAAATGGATTTTTAGAACAGGGAGATGGAAGAAGAGCTTGCTCTGTCCACTCCACGCATCGACCTGGTATTGCAGTACCTCCAGGACCGGTGCACCCCTTTCTTATGCAGTTTTCTAAAAAACAGATTGAAATGAAAAACTTAACAAGAAGGTTTTTCTGTCTTTTGCTTGCAATGTTGTTTGCTTGTGTTCTTTCTCGTTGAGTTGTTCGCAGTCCTTTTTTTTTTTTTTTGTTTTGCAATAAACTGGTATTTAACCCCTGTGTGTTTGTGTTTTCTTGATTTGTGTCAGTTTCTTGGTCTGTGTTTCCATGCTTCCATCCTTTTCAGCACAATGCATATGCTGCTGCAATGGCAGCTTTTCAGCAGACTGACAATATCTATTCTTTTAATTTGTGTTTCTTTTCTCATGTCATTTTTGTATTTTTGCAAAGTTTATTTCAGTCCACCACCCTTTTCTTACAAACATATAGATAGCAAGGGCCAGAATTTCGACAAGACAGCCAGATAATACACGCAGAGTGTGTGAAGGCCCGATATGAAGCCTACGTACAAGTCGAAGCTACGACAATGCAGAGTCCTGTTGAACGGCTTGACTTTTCTCTACTTCCCTCTCTGTAGTCAATGAGTCGGCTAGTACTCCGACAGTCGAGGGATTTTCTGGCCTGTGTCTCCCTCTAGTGGGTTCCTTTGTCCACGTGAACAGGAGGCGGCTCTATGCAAATCCTAGCCCTCGTTAGGCACACCGATGAGCACCTGATGGATACATGTGTTTGTAATCTGTATTTGGCCTTGCTTGCTTAAAGTTTGGATTGACGAGCAAACTGGCCTTGACCCCGAAGGTGCTAAATGGACAGGTGTCTGGGCGTGTTTAGACCATGGGCTATAGGAAGGAGGAAGTAGGCCTCAGGCATAGCTAGGTGTGAAAGTCTGAGGATTAGTGGCTCTGGGCAAACAGCAGGGAGCCAGACGGGAGGCAGCAGATCTCTGCGAGCGATTGACGTCGCCCTGGACGCCGCTCGCTCGGAAAAGACGATAATTGGGTTATCGCTTCTCGGCCTTTTGGCTAAGATCAAGTGTAGTATCTGTTCTTATCAGTTTAATATCTGATACGTCCCCTATCTGGGGACCATATATTAAATGGATTTTTAGAACAGGGAGATGGAAGAAGAGCTTGCTCTGTCCACTCCACGCATCGACCTGGTATTGCAGTACCTCCAGGACCGGTGCACCCCTTTCTTATGCAGTTTTCTAAAAAACAGATTGAAATGAAAAACTTAACAAGAAGGTTTTTCTGTCTTTTGCTTGCAATGTTGTTTGCTTGTGTTCTTTCTCGTTGAGTTGTTCGCAGTCCTTTTTTTTTTTTTTTTGTTTTGCAATAAACTGGTATTTAACCCCTGTGTGTTTGTGTTTTTCTTGATTTGTGTCAGTTTCTTGGTCTGTGTTTCCATGCTTCCATCCTTTTCAGCACAATGCATATGCTGCTGCAATGGCAGCTTTTCAGCAGACTGACAATATCTATTCTTTTAATTTGTGTTTCTTTTCTCATGTCATTTTTGTATTTTTGCAAAGTTTATTTCAGTCCACCACCCTTTTCTTACAAACATATAGATAGCAAGGGCCAGAATTTCGACAAGACAGCCAGATAATACACGCAGAGTGTGTGAAGGCCCGATATGAAGCCTACGTACAAGTCGAAGCTACGACAATGCAGAGTCCTGTTGAACGGCTTGACTTTTCTCTACTTCCCTCTCTGTAGTCAATGAGTCGGCTAGTACTCCGACAGTCGAGGGATTTTCTGGCCTGTGTCTCCCTCTAGTGGGTTCCTTTGTCCACGTGAACAGGAGGCGGCTCTATGCAAATCCTAGCCCTCGTTAGGCACACCGATGAGCACCTGATGGATACATGTGTTTGTAATCTGTATTTGGCCTTGCTTGCTTAAAGTTTGGATTGACGAGCAAACTGGCCTTGACCCCGAAGGTGCTAAATGGACAGGTGTCTGGGCGTGTTTAGACCATGGGCTATAGGAAGGAGGAAGTAGGCCTCAGGCATAGCTAGGTGTGAAGTCTGAGGATTAGTGGCTCTGGGCAAACAGCAGGGAGCCAGACGGGAGGCAGCAGATCTCTGCGAGCGATTGACGTCGCCCTGGACGCCGCTCGCTCGGAAAAGACGATAATTGGGTTATCGCTTCTCGGCCTTTTGGCTAAGATCAAGTGTAGTATCTGTTCTTATCAGTTTAATATCTGATACGTCCCCTATCTGGGGACCATATATTAAATGGATTTTTTAGAACAGGGAGATGGAAGAAGAGCTTGCTCTGTCCACTCCACGCATCGACCTGGTATTGCAGTACCTCCAGGACCGGTGCACCCCTTTCTTATGCAGTTTTCTAAAAAACAGATTGAAATGAAAAACTTAACAAGAAGGTTTTTCTGTCTTTTGCTTGCAATGTTGTTTGCTTGTGTTCTTTCTCGTTGAGTTGTTCGCAGTCCTTTTTTTTTTTTTTTTGTTTTGCAATAAACTGGTATTTAACCCCTGTGTGTTTGTGTTTTTTCTTGATTTGTGTCAGTTTCTTGGTCTGTGTTTCCATGCTTCCATCCTTTTCAGCACAATGCATATGCTGCTGCAATGGCAGCTTTTCAGCAGACTGACAATATCTATTCTTTTAATTTGTGTTTCTTTTCTCATGTCATTTTTGTATTTTTGCAAAGTTTATTTCAGTCCACCACCCTTTTCTTACAAACATATAGATAGCAAGGGCCAGAATTTCGACAAGACAGCCAGATAATACACGCAGAGTGTGTGAAGGCCCGATATGAAGCCTACGTACAAGTCGAAGCTACGACAATGCAGAGTCCTGTTGAACGGCTTGACTTTTCTCTACTTCCCTCTCTGTAGTCAATGAGTCGGCTAGTACTCCGACAGTCGAGGGATTTTCTGGCCTGTGTCTCCCTCTAGTGGGTTCCTTTGTCCACGTGAACAGGAGGCGGCTCTATGCAAATCCTAGCCCTCGTTAGGCACACCGATGAGCACCTGATGGATACATGTGTTTGTAATCTGTATTTGGCCTTGCTTGCTTAAAGTTTGGATTGACGAGCAAACTGGCCTTGACCCCCGAAGGTGCTAAATGGACAGGTGTCTGGGCGTGTTTAGACCATGGGCTATAGGAAGGAGGAAGTAGGCCTCAGGCATAGCTAGGTGTGAAAGTCTGAGGATTAGTGGCTCTGGCAAACAGCAGGGAGCCAGACGGGAGGCAGCAGATCTCTGCGAGCGATTGACGTCGCCCTGGACGCCGCTCGCTCGGAAAAGACGATAATTGGGTTATCGCTTCTCGGCCTTTTGGCTAAGATCAAGTGTAGTATCTGTTCTTATCAGTTTAATATCTGATACGTCCCCTATCTGGGGACCATATATTAAATGGATTTTTAGAACAGGGAGATGGAAGAAGAGCTTGCTCTGTCCACTCCACGCATCGACCTGGTATTGCAGTACCTCCAGGACCGGTGCACCCCTTTCTTATGCAGTTTTCTAAAAAACAGATTGAAATGAAAAACTTAACAAGAAGGTTTTTCTGTCTTTTGCTTGCAATGTTGTTTGCTTGTGTTCTTTCTCGTTGAGTTGTTCGCAGTCCTTTTTTTTTTTTTTTTGTTTTGCAATAAACTGGTATTTAACCCCTGTGTGTTTGTGTTTTTCTTGATTTGTGTCAGTTTCTTGGTCTGTGTTTCCATGCTTCCATCCTTTTCAGCACAATGCATATGCTGCTGCAATGGCAGCTTTTCAGCAGACTGACAATATCTATTCTTTTAATTTGTGTTTCTTTTCTCATGTCATTTTTGTATTTTTGCAAAGTTTATTTCAGTCCACCACCCTTTTCTTACAAACATATAGATAGCAAGGGCCAGAATTTCGACAAGACAGCCAGATAATACACGCAGAGTGTGTGAAGGCCCGATATGAAGCCTACGTACAAGTCGAAGCTACGACAATGCAGAGTCCTGTTGAACGGCTTGACTTTTCTCTACTTCCCTCTCTGTAGTCAATGAGTCGGCTAGTACTCCGACAGTCGAGGGATTTTCTGGCCTGTGTCTCCCTCTAGTGGGTTCCTTTGTCCACGTGAACAGGAGGCGGCTCTATGCAAATCCTAGCCCTCGTTAGGCACACCGATGAGCACCTGATGGATACATGTGTTTGTAATCTGTATTTGGCCTTGCTTGCTTAAAGTTTGGATTGACGAGCAAACTGGCCTTGACCCCGAAGGTGCTAA
>NW_028119797.1:0-88367 GCF_965119305.1 Pelophylax lessonae
CCAAAACGTCAAGGGGAAAAGTGTTTTAATGTCACTTCCGGTTTTAAGGAGGTCACTTCCGGTTTGTCACTTCCGGTTTCAGACAATGCCAGTTTCCCAGGTAATTTCAAAGCTTTTTAAGTGCACGTTCACACTTGTGCGGCTGCGGAGTTCGCATTCAATTCGGAGCGCACTGCTCCTTCATTACATGCGATCTCATGTGCGGTGCGAATTTCAGCCATACACTTTGTATGGCTGAATTTGCACTGCATCCGCACCAAAGACGCACAGGAGGCATTTTTTGAGCCGCATCAAAATCAAATCGCACAGTGGTTCACACTTGTGCGATCCGATTCTGTGCGTACTTGCAGATCGCACTGCGATATGCAATCAAACTGGGGGTGTCGTTAACTTTTAATTGACACCCCCTGCGTATTGCATATGGCAGTGGGAACTGCTAGATGTGTGGATGCGATGCGGTAACATGCTGCATATTCGCAGCGTTCCCGCATCGCACAAGTGTGAACCGAGCCTAAGACTGAAATCCAGTCATTTTTCATCTCTCTGGTCATTTCTTGGTAAAAGGAAGCAAACATAGGTAAAATGGTCCCAAAATTAAATTTTGCATATTTCGGGGGTTTTGCCCTTAAAATGTTCACATCTTTGGCCAAAGGCTTAGGGAGGCAGAAAATGTGTCAAAACGGGATCAAAAGTCCCCAAAACTGATACAACAACACTTTAAAGCCCAAAACGTCAAGGAGAAAAGTGTTTTAATGTCACTTCCGGTTTTAAGGAGGTCACTTCCGGTTTGTCACTTCCGGTTTCAGACAATGCCAGTTTCCCAGGTAATTTCAAAGCTTTTTTAAGTGCACGTTCACACTTGTGCGGCTGCGGAGTTCGCATTCAATTCGGAGCGCACTGCTCCTTCATTACATGCGATCTCATGTGCGGTGCGAATTTCAGCCATACACTTTGTATGGCTGAATTTGCACTGCATCCGCACCAAAGACGCACAGGAGGCATTTTTTGAGCCGCATCAAAATCAAATCGCACAGTGGTTCACACTTGTGCGATCCGATTCTGTGCGTACTTGCAGATCGCACTGCGATATGCAATCAAACTGGGGGTGTCGTTAACTTTTAATTGACACCCCCTGCGTATTGCATATGGCAGTGGGAACTGCTAGATGTGTGGATGCGATGCGGTAACATGCTGCATATTCGCAAGCGTTCCCCGCATCGCACAAGTTGTGAACCGAGCCTAAGACTGAAATCCAGTCATTTTTCATCTCTCTGGTCATTTCTTGGTAAAAGGAAGCAAACATAGGTAAAATGGTCCCAAAATTAAATTTTGCATATTTCGGGGGTTTTGCCCTTAAAATGTTCACATCTTTGGCCAAAGGCTTAGGGAGGCAGAAAATGTGTCAAAACGGGATCAAAAGTCCCCAAAACTGATACAACAACACTTTAAAGCCCAAAACGTCAAGGGGAAAAGTGTTTTAATGTCACTTCCGGTTTTAAGGAGGTCACTTCCGGTTTGTCACTTCCGGTTTCAGACAATGCCAGTTTCCCAGGTAATTTCAAAGCTTTTTAAGTGCACGTTCACACTTGTGCGGCTGCGGAGTTCGCATTCAATTCGGAGCGCACTGCTCCTTCATTACATGCGATCTCATGTGCGGTGCGAATTTCAGCCATACACTTTGTATGGCTGAATTTGCACTGCATCCGCACCAAAGACGCACAGGAGGCATTTTTTGAGCCGCATCAAAATCAAATCGCACAGTGGTTCACACTTGTGCGATCCGATTCTGTGCGTACTTGCAGATCGCACTGCGATATGCAATCAAACTGGGGGTGTCGTTAACTTTTAATTGACACCCCCTGCGTATTGCATATGGCAGTGGGAACTGCTAGATGTGTGGATGCGATGCGGTAACATGCTGCATATTCGCAGCGTTCCCGCATCGCACAAGTGTGAACCGAGCCTAAGACTGAAATCCAGTCATTTTTCATCTCTCTGGTCATTTCTTGGTAAAAGGAAGCAAACATAGGTAAAATGGTCCCAAAATTAAATTTTGCATATTTCGGGGGTTTTGCCCTTAAAATGTTCACATCTTTGGCCAAAGGCTTAGGGAGGCAGAAAATGTGTCAAAACGGGATCAAAAGTCCCCAAAACTGATACAACAACACTTTAAAGCCCAAAACGTCAAGGAGAAAAGTGTTTTAATGTCACTTCCGGTTTTAAGGAGGTCACTTCCGGTTTGTCACTTCCGGTTTCAGACAATGCCAGTTTCCCAGGTAATTTCAAAGCTTTTTAAGTGCACGTTCACACTTGTGCGGCTGCGGAGTTCGCATTCAATTCGGAGCGCACTGCTCCTTCATTACATGCGATCTCATGTGCGGTGCGAATTTCAGCCATACACTTTGTATGGCTGAATTTGCACTGCATCCGCACCAAAGACGCACAGGAGGCATTTTTTGAGCCGCATCAAAATCAAATCGCACAGTGGTTCACACTTGTGCGATCCGATTCTGTGCGTACTTGCAGATCGCACTGCGATATGCAATCAAACTGGGGGTGTCGTTAACTTTTAATTGACACCCCCTGCGTATTGCATATGGCAGTGGGAACTGCTAGATGTGTGGATGCGATGCGGTATTATGCTGCATATTCGCAGCGTTCCCGCATCGCACAAGTGTGAACCGAGCCTAAGACTGAAATCCAGTCATTTTTCATCTCTCTGGTCATTTCTTGGTAAAAGGAAGCAAACATAGGTAAAATGGTCCCAAAATTAAATTTTGCATATTTCGGGGGTTTTGCCCTTAAAATGTTCACATCTTTGGCCAAAGGCTTAAGGAGGCAGAAAATGTGTCAAAACGGGATCAAAAGTCCCCAAAACTGATACAACAACACTTTAAAGCCCAAAACGTCAAGGAGAAAAGTGTTTTAATGTCACTTCCGGTTTTAAGGAGGTCACTTCCGGTTTGTCACTTCCGGTTTCAGACAATGCCAGTTTCCCAGGTAATTTCAAAGCTTTTTAAGTGCACGTTCACACTTGTGCGGCTGCGGAGATCACATTTAAATCGGAGAGCACTGCTCCTTCATTACATGCGATCTCATGTGCAGTGCGAATTTCAGCCATACACTTTGAATGGCTGAATTTGCACTGCATCCCCACCAAAGACGCACAGGAGGCATTTTTTGAGCCGCATCAAAATCAAATCGCACGGTGGTTCACACTTGTGCGATCCGATTCTGTGCATACTTGCAGATCGCACTGCGATATGCAATCAAACTGGGGGTGTCGTTAACTTTTATTTGACACCCCCTGCGTATTGCATATGGCAGTGGGAACTGCTAGATGTGTGGATGCGATGCGGTAACATGCTGCATATTCGCAGCGTTCCCGCATCGCACAAGTGTGAACCGAGCCTAAGACTGAAATCCAGTCATTTTTCATCTCTCTGGTCATTTCTTGGTAAAAGGAAGCAAACATAGGTAAAATGGTCCCAAAATTAAATTTTGCATATTTCGGGGGTTTTGCCCTTAAAATGTTCACATCTTTGGCCAAAGGCTTAAGGAGGCAGAAAATGTGTCAAAACGGGATCAAAAGTCCCCAAAACTGATACAACAACACTTTAAAGCCCAAAACGTCAAAGAGAAAAGTGTTTTAATGTCACTTCCGGTTTTAAGGAGGTCACTTCCGGTTTGTCACTTCCGGTTTCAGACAATGCCAGTTTCCCAGGTAATTTCAAAGCTTTTTAAGTGCACGTTCACACTTGTGCGGCTGCGGAGATCGCATTTAATTCGGAGAGCACTACTCCTTCATTACATGCGATCTCATGTGCGGTGCGAATTTCAGCCATACACTTTGAATGGCTGAATTCGCACTGCATCCGCACCAAAGACGCACAGGAGGCATTTTTTGAGCTGCATCAAAATCAAATCGCACAGTGGTTCACACTTGTGCGATCCGATTCTGGGCATACTTGCAGATCGCACTGCGATATGCAATCAAACTGGGGGTGTCGTTAATTTTTAATTGACACCCCCTGCGTATCGCATATGGCAGTGGGAACTGCTAGATGTGTGGATGTGATGCGGTAACACGCTGCATATTCGCAGCGTTCCCGCATCGCACAAGTGTGAACGGAGCCTAAGACTGAAATCCAGTCATTTTTCATCTCTCTGGTCATTTCTTGGTAAAAGGAAGCAAACATAGGTAAAATGGTCCCAAAATTAAATTTTGCATATTTCGGGGGTTTTGCCCTTAAAATGTTCACATCTTTGGCCAAAGGCTTAGGGAGGCAGAAAATGTGTCAAAACGGGATCAAAAGTCCCCAAAACTGATACAACAACACTTTAAAGCCCAAAACGTCAAGGGGAAAAGTGTTTTAATGTCACTTCCGGTTTTAAGGAGGTCACTTCCGGTTTGTCACTTCCGGTTTCAGACAATGCCAGTTTCCCAGGTAATTTCAAAGCTTTTTAAGTGCACGTTCACACTTGTGCGGCTGCGGAGTTCGCATTCAATTCGGAGCGCACTGCTCCTTCATTACATGCGATCTCATGTGCGGTGCGAATTTCAGCCATACACTTTGTATGGCTGAATTTGCACTGCATCCGCACCAAAGACGCACAGGAGGCATTTTTTGAGCCGCATCAAAATCAAATCGCACAGTGGTTCACACTTGTGCGATCCGATTCTGTGCGTACTTGCAGATCGCACTGCGATATGCAATCAAACTGGGGGTGTCGTTAACTTTTAATTGACACCCCCTGCGTATTGCATATGGCAGTGGGAACTGCTAGATGTGTGGATGCGATGCGGTAACATGCTGCATATTCGCAGCGTTCCCGCATCGCACAAGTGTGAACCGAGCCTAAGACTGAAATCCAGTCATTTTTCATCTCTCTGGTCATTTCTTGGTAAAAGGAAGCAAACATAGGTAAAATGGTCCCAAAATTAAATTTTGCATATTTCGGGGGTTTTGCCCTTAAAATGTTCACATCTTTGGCCAAAGGCTTAGGGAGGCAGAAAATGTGTCAAAACGGGATCAAAAGTCCCCAAAACTGATACAACAACACTTTAAAGCCCAAAACGTCAAGGAGAAAAGTGTTTTAATGTCACTTCCGGTTTTAAGGAGGTCACTTCCGGTTTGTCACTTCCGGTTTCAGACAATGCCAGTTTCCCAGGTAATTTCAAAGCTTTTTAAGTGCACGTTCACACTTGTGCGGCTGCGGAGTTCGCATTCAATTCGGAGCGCACTGCTCCTTCATTACATGCGATCTCATGTGCGGTGCGAATTTCAGCCATACACTTTGTATGGCTGAATTTGCACTGCATCCGCACCAAAGACGCACAGGAGGCATTTTTTGAGCCGCATCAAAATCAAATCGCACAGTGGTTCACACTTGTGCGATCCGATTCTGTGCGTACTTGCAGATCGCACTGCGATATGCAATCAAACTGGGGGTGTCGTTAACTTTTAATTGACACCCCCTGCGTATTGCATATGGCAGTGGGAACTGCTAGATGTGTGGATGCGATGCGGTATTATGCTGCATATTCGCAGCGTTCCCGCATCGCACAAGTGTGAACCGAGCCTAAGACTGAAATCCAGTCATTTTTCATCTCTCTGGTCATTTCTTGGTAAAAGGAAGCAAACATAGGTAAAATGGTCCCAAAATTAAATTTTGCATATTTCGGGGGTTTTGCCCTTAAAATGTTCACATCTTTGGCCAAAGGCTTAAGGAGGCAGAAAATGTGTCAAAACGGGATCAAAAGTCCCCAAAACTGATACAACAACACTTTAAAGCCCAAAACGTCAAGGAGAAAAGTGTTTTAATGTCACTTCCGGTTTTAAGGAGGTCACTTCCGGTTTGTCACTTCCGGTTTCAGACAATGCCAGTTTCCCAGGTAATTTCAAAGCTTTTTAAGTGCACGTTCACACTTGTGCGGCTGCGGAGATCACATTTAAATCGGAGAGCACTGCTCCTTCATTACATGCGATCTCATGTGCAGTGCGAATTTCAGCCATACACTTTGAATGGCTGAATTTGCACTGCATCCCCACCAAAGACGCACAGGAGGCATTTTTTGAGCCGCATCAAAATCAAATCGCACGGTGGTTCACACTTGTGCGATCCGATTCTGTGCATACTTGCAGATCGCACTGCGATATGCAATCAAACTGGGGGTGTCGTTAACTTTTATTTGACACCCCCTGCGTATTGCATATGGCAGTGGGAACTGCTAGATGTGTGGATGCGATGCGGTAACATGCTGCATATTCGCAGCGTTCCCGCATCGCACAAGTGTGAACGGAGCCTAAGACTGAAATCCAGTCATTTTTCATCTCTCTGGTCATTTCTTGGTAAAAGGAAGCAAACATAGGTAAAATGGTCCCAAAATTAAATTTTGCATATTTCGGGGGTTTTGCCCTTAAAATGTTCACATCTTTGGCCAAAGGCTTAGGGAGGCAGAAAATGTGTCAAAACGGGATCAAAAGTCCCCAAAACTGATACAACAACACTTTAAAGCCCAAAACGTCAAGGGGAAAAGTGTTTTAATGTCACTTCCGGTTTTAAGGAGGTCACTTCCGGTTTGTCACTTCCGGTTTCAGACAATGCCAGTTTCCCAGGTAATTTCAAAGCTTTTTAAGTGCACGTTCACACTTGTGCGGCTGCGGAGTTCGCATTCAATTCGGAGCGCACTGCTCCTTCATTACATGCGATCTCATGTGCGGTGCGAATTTCAGCCATACACTTTGTATGGCTGAATTTGCACTGCATCCGCACCAAAGACGCACAGGAGGCATTTTTTGAGCCGCATCAAAATCAAATCGCACAGTGGTTCACACTTGTGCGATCCGATTCTGTGCGTACTTGCAGATCGCACTGCGATATGCAATCAAACTGGGGGTGTCGTTAACTTTTAATTGACACCCCCTGCGTATTGCATATGGCAGTGGGAACTGCTAGATGTGTGGATGCGATGCGGTATTATGCTGCATATTCGCAGCGTTCCCGCATCGCACAAGTGTGAACCGAGCCTAAGACTGAAATCCAGTCATTTTTCATCTCTCTGGTCATTTCTTGGTAAAAGGAAGCAAACATAGGTAAAATGGTCCCAAAATTAAATTTTGCATATTTCGGGGGTTTTGCCCTTAAAATGTTCACATCTTTGGCCAAAGGCTTAAGGAGGCAGAAAATGTGTCAAAACGGGATCAAAAGTCCCCAAAACTGATACAACAACACTTTAAAGCCCAAAACGTCAAGGAGAAAAGTGTTTTAATGTCACTTCCGGTTTTAAGGAGGTCACTTCCGGTTTGTCACTTCCGGTTTCAGACAATGCCAGTTTCCCAGGTAATTTCAAAGCTTTTTAAGTGCACGTTCACACTTGTGCGGCTGCGGAGATCACATTTAAATCGGAGAGCACTGCTCCTTCATTACATGCGATCTCATGTGCAGTGCGAATTTCAGCCATACACTTTGAATGGCTGAATTTGCACTGCATCCCCACCAAAGACGCACAGGAGGCATTTTTTGAGCCGCATCAAAATCAAATCGCACGGTGGTTCACACTTGTGCGATCCGATTCTGTGCATACTTGCAGATCGCACTGCGATATGCAATCAAACTGGGGGTGTCGTTAACTTTTATTTGACACCCCCTGCGTATTGCATATGGCAGTGGGAACTGCTAGATGTGTGGATGCGATGCGGTAACATGCTGCATATTCGCAGCGTTCCCGCATCGCACAAGTGTGAACCGAGCCTAAGACTGAAATCCAGTCATTTTTCATCTCTCTGGTCATTTCTTGGTAAAAGGAAGCAAACATAGGTAAAATGGTCCCAAAATTAAATTTTGCATATTTCGGGGGTTTTGCCCTTAAAATGTTCACATCTTTGGCCAAAGGCTTAAGGAGGCAGAAAATGTGTCAAAACGGGATCAAAAGTCCCCAAAACTGATACAACAACACTTTAAAGCCCAAAACGTCAAAGAGAAAAGTGTTTTAATGTCACTTCCGGTTTTAAGGAGGTCACTTCCGGTTTGTCACTTCCGGTTTCAGACAATGCCAGTTTCCCAGGTAATTTCAAAGCTTTTTAAGTGCACGTTCACACTTGTGCGGCTGCGGAGATCGCATTTAATTCGGAGAGCACTACTCCTTCATTACATGCGATCTCATGTGCGGTGCGAATTTCAGCCATACACTTTGAATGGCTGAATTCGCACTGCATCCGCACCAAAGACGCACAGGAGGCATTTTTTGAGCTGCATCAAAATCAAATCACACAGTGGTTCACACTTGTGCGATCCGATTCTGGGCATACTTGCAGATCGCACTGCGATATGCAATCAAACTGGGGGTGTCGTTAATTTTTAATTGACACCCCCTGCGTATCGCATATGGCAGTGGGAACTGCTAGATGTGTGGATGTGATGCGGTAACACGCTGCATATTCGCAGCGTTCCCGCATCGCACAAGTGTGAACGGAGCCTAAGACTGAAATCCAGTCATTTTTCATCTCTCTGGTCATTTCTTGGTAAAAGGAAGCAAACATAGGTAAAATGGTCCCAAAATTAAATTTTGCATATTTCGGGGGTTTTGCCCTTAAAATGTTCACATCTTTGGCCAAAGGCTTAGGGAGGCAGAAAATGTGTCAAAACGGGATCAAAAGTCCCCAAAACTGATACAACAACACTTTAAAGCCCAAAACGTCAAGGGGAAAAGTGTTTTAATGTCACTTCCGGTTTTAAGGAGGTCACTTCCGGTTTGTCACTTCCGGTTTCAGACAATGCCAGTTTCCCAGGTAATTTCAAAGCTTTTTAAGTGCACGTTCACACTTGTGCGGCTGCGGAGTTCGCATTCAATTCGGAGCGCACTGCTCCTTCATTACATGCGATCTCATGTGCGGTGCGAATTTCAGCCATACACTTTGTATGGCTGAATTTGCACTGCATCCGCACCAAAGACGCACAGGAGGCATTTTTTGAGCCGCATCAAAATCAAATCGCACAGTGGTTCACACTTGTGCGATCCGATTCTGTGCGTACTTGCAGATCGCACTGCGATATGCAATCAAACTGGGGGTGTCGTTAACTTTTAATTGACACCCCCTGCGTATTGCATATGGCAGTGGGAACTGCTAGATGTGTGGATGCGATGCGGTAACATGCTGCATATTCGCAGCGTTCCCGCATCGCACAAGTGTGAACCGAGCCTAAGACTGAAATCCAGTCATTTTTCATCTCTCTGGTCATTTCTTGGTAAAAGGAAGCAAACATAGGTAAAATGGTCCCAAAATTAAATTTTGCATATTTCGGGGGTTTTGCCCTTAAAATGTTCACATCTTTGGCCAAAGGCTTAGGGAGGCAGAAAATGTGTCAAAACGGGATCAAAAGTCCCCAAAACTGATACAACAACACTTTAAAGCCCAAAACGTCAAGGAGAAAAGTGTTTTAATGTCACTTCCGGTTTTAAGGAGGTCACTTCCGGTTTGTCACTTCCGGTTTCAGACAATGCCAGTTTCCCAGGTAATTTCAAAGCTTTTTAAGTGCACGTTCACACTTGTGCGGCTGCGGAGTTCGCATTCAATTCGGAGCGCACTGCTCCTTCATTACATGCGATCTCATGTGCGGTGCGAATTTCAGCCATACACTTTGTATGGCTGAATTTGCACTGCATCCGCACCAAAGACGCACAGGAGGCATTTTTTGAGCCGCATCAAAATCAAATCGCACAGTGGTTCACACTTGTGCGATCCGATTCTGTGCGTACTTGCAGATCGCACTGCGATATGCAATCAAACTGGGGGTGTCGTTAACTTTTAATTGACACCCCCTGCGTATTGCATATGGCAGTGGGAACTGCTAGATGTGTGGATGCGATGCGGTATTATGCTGCATATTCGCAGCGTTCCCGCATCGCACAAGTGTGAACCGAGCCTAAGACTGAAATCCAGTCATTTTTCATCTCTCTGGTCATTTCTTGGTAAAAGGAAGCAAACATAGGTAAAATGGTCCCAAAATTAAATTTTGCATATTTCGGGGGTTTTGCCCTTAAAATGTTCACATCTTTGGCCAAAGGCTTAAGGAGGCAGAAAATGTGTCAAAACGGGATCAAAAGTCCCCAAAACTGATACAACAACACTTTAAAGCCCAAAACGTCAAGGAGAAAAGTGTTTTAATGTCACTTCCGGTTTTAAGGAGGTCACTTCCGGTTTGTCACTTCCGGTTTCAGACAATGCCAGTTTCCCAGGTAATTTCAAAGCTTTTTAAGTGCACGTTCACACTTGTGCGGCTGCGGAGATCACATTTAAATCGGAGAGCACTGCTCCTTCATTACATGCGATCTCATGTGCAGTGCGAATTTCAGCCATACACTTTGAATGGCTGAATTTGCACTGCATCCCCACCAAAGACGCACAGGAGGCATTTTTTGAGCCGCATCAAAATCAAATCGCACGGTGGTTCACACTTGTGCGATCCGATTCTGTGCATACTTGCAGATCGCACTGCGATATGCAATCAAACTGGGGGTGTCGTTAACTTTTATTTGACACCCCCTGCGTATTGCATATGGCAGTGGGAACTGCTAGATGTGTGGATGCGATGCGGTAACATGCTGCATATTCGCAGCGTTCCCGCATCGCACAAGTGTGAACGGAGCCTAAGACTGAAATCCAGTCATTTTTCATCTCTCTGGTCATTTCTTGGTAAAAGGAAGCAAACATAGGTAAAATGGTCCCAAAATTAAATTTTGCATATTTCGGGGGTTTTGCCCTTAAAATGTTCACATCTTTGGCCAAAGGCTTAGGGAGGCAGAAAATGTGTCAAAACGGGATCAAAAGTCCCCAAAACTGATACAACAACACTTTAAAGCCCAAAACGTCAAGGGGAAAAGTGTTTTAATGTCACTTCCGGTTTTAAGGAGGTCACTTCCGGTTTGTCACTTCCGGTTTCAGACAATGCCAGTTTCCCAGGTAATTTCAAAGCTTTTTAAGTGCACGTTCACACTTGTGCGGCTGCGGAGATCGCATTTAATTCGGAGAGCACTACTCCTTCATTACATGCGATCTCATGTGCGGTGCGAATTTCAGCCATACACTTTGAATGGCTGAATTCGCACTGCATCCGCACCAAAGACGCACAGGAGGCATTTTTTGAGCTGCATCAAAATCAAATCGCACAGTGGTTCACACTTGTGCGATCCGATTCTGGGCATACTTGCAGATCGCACTGCGATATGCAATCAAACTGGGGGTGTCGTTAATTTTTAATTGACACCCCCTGCGTATCGCATATGGCAGTGGGAACTGCTAGATGTGTGGATGTGATGCGGTAACACGCTGCATATTCGCAGCGTTCCCGCATCGCACAAGTGTGAACGGAGCCTAAGACTGAAATCCAGTCATTTTTCATCTCTCTGGTCATTTCTTGGTAAAAGGAAGCAAACATAGGTAAAATGGTCCCAAAATTAAATTTTGCATATTTCGGGGGTTTTGCCCTTAAAATGTTCACATCTTTGGCCAAAGGCTTAGGGAGGCAGAAAATGTGTCAAAACGGGATCAAAAGTCCCCAAAACTGATACAACAACACTTTAAAGCCCAAAACGTCAAGGGGAAAAGTGTTTTAATGTCACTTCCGGTTTTAAGGAGGTCACTTCCGGTTTGTCACTTCCGGTTTCAGACAATGCCAGTTTCCCAGGTAATTTCAAAGCTTTTTAAGTGCACGTTCACACTTGTGCGGCTGCGGAGTTCGCATTCAATTCGGAGCGCACTGCTCCTTCATTACATGCGATCTCATGTGCGGTGCGAATTTCAGCCATACACTTTGTATGGCTGAATTTGCACTGCATCCGCACCAAAGACGCACAGGAGGCATTTTTTGAGCCGCATCAAAATCAAATCGCACAGTGGTTCACACTTGTGCGATCCGATTCTGTGCGTACTTGCAGATCGCACTGCGATATGCAATCAAACTGGGGGTGTCGTTAACTTTTAATTGACACCCCCTGCGTATTGCATATGGCAGTGGGAACTGCTAGATGTGTGGATGCGATGCGGTAACATGCTGCATATTCGCAGCGTTCCCGCATCGCACAAGTGTGAACCGAGCCTAAGACTGAAATCCAGTCATTTTTCATCTCTCTGGTCATTTCTTGGTAAAAGGAAGCAAACATAGGTAAAATGGTCCCAAAATTAAATTTTGCATATTTCGGGGGTTTTGCCCTTAAAATGTTCACATCTTTGGCCAAAGGCTTAGGGAGGCAGAAAATGTGTCAAAACGGGATCAAAAGTCCCCAAAACTGATACAACAACACTTTAAAGCCCAAAACGTCAAGGGGAAAAGTGTTTTAATGTCACTTCCGGTTTTAAGGAGGTCACTTCCGGTTTGTCACTTCCGGTTTCAGACAATGCCAGTTTCCCAGGTAATTTCAAAGCTTTTTAAGTGCACGTTCACACTTGTGCGGCTGCGGAGTTCGCATTCAATTCGGAGCGCACTGCTCCTTCATTACATGCGATCTCATGTGCGGTGCGAATTTCAGCCATACACTTTGTATGGCTGAATTTGCACTGCATCCGCACCAAAGACGCACAGGAGGCATTTTTTGAGCCGCATCAAAATCAAATCGCACAGTGGTTCACACTTGTGCGATCCGATTCTGTGCGTACTTGCAGATCGCACTGCGATATGCAATCAAACTGGGGGTGTCGTTAACTTTTAATTGACACCCCCTGCGTATTGCATATGGCAGTGGGAACTGCTAGATGTGTGGATGCGATGCGGTAACATGCTGCATATTCGCAGCGTTCCCGCATCGCACAAGTGTGAACCGAGCCTAAGACTGAAATCCAGTCATTTTTCATCTCTCTGGTCATTTCTTGGTAAAAGGAAGCAAACATAGGTAAAATGGTCCCAAAATTAAATTTTGCATATTTCGGGGGTTTTGCCCTTAAAATGTTCACATCTTTGGCCAAAGGCTTAGGGAGGCAGAAAATGTGTCAAAACGGGATCAAAAGTCCCCAAAACTGATACAACAACACTTTAAAGCCCAAAACGTCAAGGAGAAAAGTGTTTTAATGTCACTTCCGGTTTTAAGGAGGTCACTTCCGGTTTGTCACTTCCGGTTTCAGACAATGCCAGTTTCCCAGGTAATTTCAAAGCTTTTTAAGTGCACGTTCACACTTGTGCGGCTGCGGAGTTCGCATTCAATTCGGAGCGCACTGCTCCTTCATTACATGCGATCTCATGTGCGGTGCGAATTTCAGCCATACACTTTGTATGGCTGAATTTGCACTGCATCCGCACCAAAGACGCACAGGAGGCATTTTTTGAGCCGCATCAAAATCAAATCGCACAGTGGTTCACACTTGTGCGATCCGATTCTGTGCGTACTTGCAGATCGCACTGCGATATGCAATCAAACTGGGGGTGTCGTTAACTTTTAATTGACACCCCCTGCGTATTGCATATGGCAGTGGGAACTGCTAGATGTGTGGATGCGATGCGGTAACATGCTGCATATTCGCAGCGTTCCCGCATCGCACAAGTGTGAACCGAGCCTAAGACTGAAATCCAGTCATTTTTCATCTCTCTGGTCATTTCTTGGTAAAAGGAAGCAAACATAGGTAAAATGGTCCCAAAATTAAATTTTGCATATTTCGGGGGTTTTGCCCTTAAAATGTTCACATCTTTGGCCAAAGGCTTAGGGAGGCAGAAAATGTGTCAAAACGGGATCAAAAGTCCCCAAAACTGATACAACAACACTTTAAAGCCCAAAACGTCAAGGGGAAAAGTGTTTTAATGTCACTTCCGGTTTTAAGGAGGTCACTTCCGGTTTGTCACTTCCGGTTTCAGACAATGCCAGTTTCCCAGGTAATTTCAAAGCTTTTTAAGTGCACGTTCACACTTGTGCGGCTGCGGAGTTCGCATTCAATTCGGAGCGCACTGCTCCTTCATTACATGCGATCTCATGTGCGGTGCGAATTTCAGCCATACACTTTGTATGGCTGAATTTGCACTGCATCCGCACCAAAGACGCACAGGAGGCATTTTTTGAGCCGCATCAAAATCAAATCGCACAGTGGTTCACACTTGTGCGATCCGATTCTGTGCGTACTTGCAGATCGCACTGCGATATGCAATCAAACTGGGGGTGTCGTTAACTTTTAATTGACACCCCCTGCGTATTGCATATGGCAGTGGGAACTGCTAGATGTGTGGATGCGATGCGGTAACATGCTGCATATTCGCAGCGTTCCCGCATCGCACAAGTGTGAACCGAGCCTAAGACTGAAATCCAGTCATTTTTCATCTCTCTGGTCATTTCTTGGTAAAAGGAAGCAAACATAGGTAAAATGGTCCCAAAATTAAATTTTGCATATTTCGGGGGTTTTGCCCTTAAAATGTTCACATCTTTGGCCAAAGGCTTAGGGAGGCAGAAAATGTGTCAAAACGGGATCAAAAGTCCCCAAAACTGATACAACAACACTTTAAAGCCCAAAACGTCAAGGAGAAAAGTGTTTTAATGTCACTTCCGGTTTTAAGGAGGTCACTTCCGGTTTGTCACTTCCGGTTTCAGACAATGCCAGTTTCCCAGGTAATTTCAAAGCTTTTTAAGTGCACGTTCACACTTGTGCGGCTGCGGAGTTCGCATTCAATTCGGAGCGCACTGCTCCTTCATTACATGCGATCTCATGTGCGGTGCGAATTTCAGCCATACACTTTGTATGGCTGAATTTGCACTGCATCCGCACCAAAGACGCACAGGAGGCATTTTTTGAGCCGCATCAAAATCAAATCGCACAGTGGTTCACACTTGTGCGATCCGATTCTGTGCGTACTTGCAGATCGCACTGCGATATGCAATCAAACTGGGGGTGTCGTTAACTTTTAATTGACACCCCCTGCGTATTGCATATGGCAGTGGGAACTGCTAGATGTGTGGATGCGATGCGGTATTATGCTGCATATTCGCAGCGTTCCCGCATCGCACAAGTGTGAACCGAGCCTAAGACTGAAATCCAGTCATTTTTCATCTCTCTGGTCATTTCTTGGTAAAAGGAAGCAAACATAGGTAAAATGGTCCCAAAATTAAATTTTGCATATTTCGGGGGTTTTGCCCTTAAAATGTTCACATCTTTGGCCAAAGGCTTAAGGAGGCAGAAAATGTGTCAAAACGGGATCAAAAGTCCCCAAAACTGATACAACAACACTTTAAAGCCCAAAACGTCAAGGAGAAAAGTGTTTTAATGTCACTTCCGGTTTTAAGGAGGTCACTTCCGGTTTGTCACTTCCGGTTTCAGACAATGCCAGTTTCCCAGGTAATTTCAAAGCTTTTTAAGTGCACGTTCACACTTGTGCGGCTGCGGAGATCACATTTAAATCGGAGAGCACTGCTCCTTCATTACATGCGATCTCATGTGCAGTGCGAATTTCAGCCATACACTTTGAATGGCTGAATTTGCACTGCATCCCCACCAAAGACGCACAGGAGGCATTTTTTGAGCCGCATCAAAATCAAATCGCACGGTGGTTCACACTTGTGCGATCCGATTCTGTGCATACTTGCAGATCGCACTGCGATATGCAATCAAACTGGGGGTGTCGTTAACTTTTATTTGAC
Source organism: Pelophylax lessonae (assembly GCF_965119305.1). Classification (NCBI taxonomy): domain Eukaryota; kingdom Metazoa; phylum Chordata; class Amphibia; order Anura; family Ranidae; genus Pelophylax; species Pelophylax lessonae. Next base: position 15,611 of record NW_028119797.1, read on the forward strand.
ACCCCCTGCGTATTGCATATGGCAGTGGGAACTGCTAGATGTGTGGATGCGATGCGGTAACATGCTGCATATTCGCAGCGTTCCCGCATCGCACAAGTGTGAACCGAGCCTAAGACTGAAATCCAGTCATTTTTCATCTCTCTGGTCATTTCTTGGTAAAAGGAAGCAAACATAGGTAAAATGGTCCCAAAATTAAATTTTGCATATTTCGGGGGTTTTGCCCTTAAAATGTTCACATCTTTGGCCAAAGGCTTAAGGAGGCAGAAAATGTGTCAAAACGGGATCAAAAGTCCCCAAAACTGATACAACAACACTTTAAAGCCCAAAACGTCAAAGAGAAAAGTGTTTTAATGTCACTTCCGGTTTTAAGGAGGTCACTTCCGGTTTGTCACTTCCGGTTTCAGACAATGCCAGTTTCCCAGGTAATTTCAAAGCTTTTTAAGTGCACGTTCACACTTGTGCGGCTGCGGAGATCGCATTTAATTCGGAGAGCACTACTCCTTCATTACATGCGATCTCATGTGCGGTGCGAATTTCAGCCATACACTTTGAATGGCTGAATTCGCACTGCATCCGCACCAAAGACGCACAGGAGGCATTTTTTGAGCTGCATCAAAATCAAATCGCACAGTGGTTCACACTTGTGCGATCCGATTCTGGGCATACTTGCAGATCGCACTGCGATATGCAATCAAACTGGGGGTGTCGTTAATTTTTAATTGACACCCCCTGCGTATCGCATATGGCAGTGGGAACTGCTAGATGTGTGGATGTGATGCGGTAACACGCTGCATATTCGCAGCGTTCCCGCATCGCACAAGTGTGAACGGAGCCTAAGACTGAAATCCAGTCATTTTTCATCTCTCTGGTCATTTCTTGGTAAAAGGAAGCAAACATAGGTAAAATGGTCCCAAAATTAAATTTTGCATATTTCGGGGGTTTTGCCCTTAAAATGTTCACATCTTTGGCCAAAGGCTTAGGGAGGCAGAAAATGTGTCAAAACGGGATCAAAAGTCCCCAAAACTGATACAACAACACTTTAAAGCCCAAAACGTCAAGGGGAAAAGTGTTTTAATGTCACTTCCGGTTTTAAGGAGGTCACTTCCGGTTTGTCACTTCCGGTTTCAGACAATGCCAGTTTCCCAGGTAATTTCAAAGCTTTTTAAGTGCACGTTCACACTTGTGCGGCTGCGGAGTTCGCATTCAATTCGGAGCGCACTGCTCCTTCATTACATGCGATCTCATGTGCGGTGCGAATTTCAGCCATACACTTTGTATGGCTGAATTTGCACTGCATCCGCACCAAAGACGCACAGGAGGCATTTTTTGAGCCGCATCAAAATCAAATCGCACAGTGGTTCACACTTGTGCGATCCGATTCTGTGCGTACTTGCAGATCGCACTGCGATATGCAATCAAACTGGGGGTGTCGTTAACTTTTATTTGACACCCCCTGCGTATTGCATATGGCAGTGGGAACTGCTAGATGTGTGGATGCGATGCGGTAACATGCTGCATATTCGCAGCGTTCCCGCATCGCACAAGTGTGAACCGAGCCTAAGACTGAAATCCAGTCATTTTTCATCTCTCTGGTCATTTCTTGGTAAAAGGAAGCAAACATAGGTAAAATGGTCCCAAAATTAAATTTTGCATATTTCGGGGGTTTTGCCCTTAAAATGTTCACATCTTTGGCCAAAGGCTTAGGGAGGCAGAAAATGTGTCAAAACGGGATCAAAAGTCCCCAAAACTGATACAACAACACTTTAAAGCCCAAAACGTCAAGGAGAAAAGTGTTTTAATGTCACTTCCGGTTTTAAGGAGGTCACTTCCGGTTTGTCACTTCCGGTTTCAGACAATGCCAGTTTCCCAGGTAATTTCAAAGCTTTTTAAGTGCACGTTCACACTTGTGCGGCTGCGGAGTTCGCATTCAATTCGGAGCGCACTGCTCCTTCATTACATGCGATCTCATGTGCGGTGCGAATTTCAGCCATACACTTTGTATGGCTGAATTTGCACTGCATCCGCACCAAAGACGCACAGGAGGCATTTTTTGAGCCGCATCAAAATCAAATCGCACAGTGGTTCACACTTGTGCGATCCGATTCTGTGCGTACTTGCAGATCGCACTGCGATATGCAATCAAACTGGGGGTGTCGTTAACTTTTAATTGACACCCCCTGCGTATTGCATATGGCAGTGGGAACTGCTAGATGTGTGGATGCGATGCGGTATTATGCTGCATATTCGCAGCGTTCCCGCATCGCACAAGTGTGAACCGAGCCTAAGACTGAAATCCAGTCATTTTTCATCTCTCTGGTCATTTCTTGGTAAAAGGAAGCAAACATAGGTAAAATGGTCCCAAAATTAAATTTTGCATATTTCGGGGGTTTTGCCCTTAAAATGTTCACATCTTTGGCCAAAGGCTTAAGGAGGCAGAAAATGTGTCAAAACGGGATCAAAAGTCCCCAAAACTGATACAACAACACTTTAAAGCCCAAAACGTCAAGGAGAAAAGTGTTTTAATGTCACTTCCGGTTTTAAGGAGGTCACTTCCGGTTTGTCACTTCCGGTTTCAGACAATGCCAGTTTCCCAGGTAATTTCAAAGCTTTTTAAGTGCACGTTCACACTTGTGCGGCTGCGGAGATCACATTTAAATCGGAGAGCACTGCTCCTTCATTACATGCGATCTCATGTGCAGTGCGAATTTCAGCCATACACTTTGAATGGCTGAATTTGCACTGCATCCCCACCAAAGACGCACAGGAGGCATTTTTTGAGCCGCATCAAAATCAAATCGCACGGTGGTTCACACTTGTGCGATCCGATTCTGTGCATACTTGCAGATCGCACTGCGATATGCAATCAAACTGGGGGTGTCGTTAACTTTTATTTGACACCCCCTGCGTATTGCATATGGCAGTGGGAACTGCTAGATGTGTGGATGCGATGCGGTAACATGCTGCATATTCGCAGCGTTCCCGCATCGCACAAGTGTGAACCGAGCCTAAGACTGAAATCCAGTCATTTTTCATCTCTCTGGTCATTTCTTGGTAAAAGGAAGCAAACATAGGTAAAATGGTCCCAAAATTAAATTTTGCATATTTCGGGGGTTTTGCCCTTAAAATGTTCACATCTTTGGCCAAAGGCTTAAGGAGGCAGAAAATGTGTCAAAACGGGATCAAAAGTCCCCAAAACTGATACAACAACACTTTAAAGCCCAAAACGTCAAAGAGAAAAGTGTTTTAATGTCACTTCCGGTTTTAAGGAGGTCACTTCCGGTTTGTCACTTCCGGTTTCAGACAATGCCAGTTTCCCAGGTAATTTCAAAGCTTTTTAAGTGCACGTTCACACTTGTGCGGCTGCGGAGATCGCATTTAATTCGGAGAGCACTACTCCTTCATTACATGCGATCTCATGTGCGGTGCGAATTTCAGCCATACACTTTGAATGGCTGAATTCGCACTGCATCCGCACCAAAGACGCACAGGAGGCATTTTTTGAGCTGCATCAAAATCAAATCACACAGTGGTTCACACTTGTGCGATCCGATTCTGGGCATACTTGCAGATCGCACTGCGATATGCAATCAAACTGGGGGTGTCGTTAATTTTTAATTGACACCCCCTGCGTATCGCATATGGCAGTGGGAACTGCTAGATGTGTGGATGTGATGCGGTAACACGCTGCATATTCGCAGCGTTCCCGCATCGCACAAGTGTGAACGGAGCCTAAGACTGAAATCCAGTCATTTTTCATCTCTCTGGTCATTTCTTGGTAAAAGGAAGCAAACATAGGTAAAATGGTCCCAAAATTAAATTTTGCATATTTCGGGGGTTTTGCCCTTAAAATGTTCACATCTTTGGCCAAAGGCTTAGGGAGGCAGAAAATGTGTCAAAACGGGATCAAAAGTCCCCAAAACTGATACAACAACACTTTAAAGCCCAAAACGTCAAGGGGAAAAGTGTTTTAATGTCACTTCCGGTTTTAAGGAGGTCACTTCCGGTTTGTCACTTCCGGTTTCAGACAATGCCAGTTTCCCAGGTAATTTCAAAGCTTTTTAAGTGCACGTTCACACTTGTGCGGCTGCGGAGTTCGCATTCAATTCGGAGCGCACTGCTCCTTCATTACATGCGATCTCATGTGCGGTGCGAATTTCAGCCATACACTTTGTATGGCTGAATTTGCACTGCATCCGCACCAAAGACGCACAGGAGGCATTTTTTGAGCCGCATCAAAATCAAATCGCACAGTGGTTCACACTTGTGCGATCCGATTCTGTGCGTACTTGCAGATCGCACTGCGATATGCAATCAAACTGGGGGTGTCGTTAACTTTTAATTGACACCCCCTGCGTATTGCATATGGCAGTGGGAACTGCTAGATGTGTGGATGCGATGCGGTAACATGCTGCATATTCGCAGCGTTCCCGCATCGCACAAGTGTGAACCGAGCCTAAGACTGAAATCCAGTCATTTTTCATCTCTCTGGTCATTTCTTGGTAAAAGGAAGCAAACATAGGTAAAATGGTCCCAAAATTAAATTTTGCATATTTCGGGGGTTTTGCCCTTAAAATGTTCACATCTTTGGCCAAAGGCTTAGGGAGGCAGAAAATGTGTCAAAACGGGATCAAAAGTCCCCAAAACTGATACAACAACACTTTAAAGCCCAAAACGTCAAGGAGAAAAGTGTTTTAATGTCACTTCCGGTTTTAAGGAGGTCACTTCCGGTTTGTCACTTCCGGTTTCAGACAATGCCAGTTTCCCAGGTAATTTCAAAGCTTTTTAAGTGCACGTTCACACTTGTGCGGCTGCGGAGTTCGCATTCAATTCGGAGCGCACTGCTCCTTCATTACATGCGATCTCATGTGCGGTGCGAATTTCAGCCATACACTTTGTATGGCTGAATTTGCACTGCATCCGCACCAAAGACGCACAGGAGGCATTTTTTGAGCCGCATCAAAATCAAATCGCACAGTGGTTCACACTTGTGCGATCCGATTCTGTGCGTACTTGCAGATCGCACTGCGATATGCAATCAAACTGGGGGTGTCGTTAACTTTTAATTGACACCCCCTGCGTATTGCATATGGCAGTGGGAACTGCTAGATGTGTGGATGCGATGCGGTATTATGCTGCATATTCGCAGCGTTCCCGCATCGCACAAGTGTGAACCGAGCCTAAGACTGAAATCCAGTCATTTTTCATCTCTCTGGTCATTTCTTGGTAAAAGGAAGCAAACATAGGTAAAATGGTCCCAAAATTAAATTTTGCATATTTCGGGGGTTTTGCCCTTAAAATGTTCACATCTTTGGCCAAAGGCTTAAGGAGGCAGAAAATGTGTCAAAACGGGATCAAAAGTCCCCAAAACTGATACAACAACACTTTAAAGCCCAAAACGTCAAGGAGAAAAGTGTTTTAATGTCACTTCCGGTTTTAAGGAGGTCACTTCCGGTTTGTCACTTCCGGTTTCAGACAATGCCAGTTTCCCAGGTAATTTCAAAGCTTTTTAAGTGCACGTTCACACTTGTGCGGCTGCGGAGATCACATTTAAATCGGAGAGCACTGCTCCTTCATTACATGCGATCTCATGTGCAGTGCGAATTTCAGCCATACACTTTGAATGGCTGAATTTGCACTGCATCCCCACCAAAGACGCACAGGAGGCATTTTTTGAGCCGCATCAAAATCAAATCGCACGGTGGTTCACACTTGTGCGATCCGATTCTGTGCATACTTGCAGATCGCACTGCGATATGCAATCAAACTGGGGGTGTCGTTAACTTTTATTTGACACCCCCTGCGTATTGCATATGGCAGTGGGAACTGCTAGATGTGTGGATGCGATGCGGTAACATGCTGCATATTCGCAGCGTTCCCGCATCGCACAAGTGTGAACGGAGCCTAAGACTGAAATCCAGTCATTTTTCATCTCTCTGGTCATTTCTTGGTAAAAGGAAGCAAACATAGGTAAAATGGTCCCAAAATTAAATTTTGCATATTTCGGGGGTTTTGCCCTTAAAATGTTCACATCTTTGGCCAAAGGCTTAGGGAGGCAGAAAATGTGTCAAAACGGGATCAAAAGTCCCCAAAACTGATACAACAACACTTTAAAGCCCAAAACGTCAAGGGGAAAAGTGTTTTAATGTCACTTCCGGTTTTAAGGAGGTCACTTCCGGTTTGTCACTTCCGGTTTCAGACAATGCCAGTTTCCCAGGTAATTTCAAAGCTTTTTAAGTGCACGTTCACACTTGTGCGGCTGCGGAGTTCGCATTCAATTCGGAGCGCACTGCTCCTTCATTACATGCGATCTCATGTGCGGTGCGAATTTCAGCCATACACTTTGTATGGCTGAATTTGCACTGCATCCGCACCAAAGACGCACAGGAGGCATTTTTTGAGCCGCATCAAAATCAAATCGCACAGTGGTTCACACTTGTGCGATCCGATTCTGTGCGTACTTGCAGATCGCACTGCGATATGCAATCAAACTGGGGGTGTCGTTAACTTTTAATTGACACCCCCTGCGTATTGCATATGGCAGTGGGAACTGCTAGATGTGTGGATGCGATGCGGTAACATGCTGCATATTCGCAGCGTTCCCGCATCGCACAAGTGTGAACCGAGCCTAAGACTGAAATCCAGTCATTTTTCATCTCTCTGGTCATTTCTTGGTAAAAGGAAGCAAACATAGGTAAAATGGTCCCAAAATTAAATTTTGCATATTTCGGGGGTTTTGCCCTTAAAATGTTCACATCTTTGGCCAAAGGCTTAGGGAGGCAGAAAATGTGTCAAAACGGGATCAAAAGTCCCCAAAACTGATACAACAACACTTTAAAGCCCAAAACGTCAAGGAGAAAAGTGTTTTAATGTCACTTCCGGTTTTAAGGAGGTCACTTCCGGTTTGTCACTTCCGGTTTCAGACAATGCCAGTTTCCCAGGTAATTTCAAAGCTTTTTAAGTGCACGTTCACACTTGTGCGGCTGCGGAGTTCGCATTCAATTCGGAGCGCACTGCTCCTTCATTACATGCGATCTCATGTGCGGTGCGAATTTCAGCCATACACTTTGTATGGCTGAATTTGCACTGCATCCGCACCAAAGACGCACAGGAGGCATTTTTTGAGCCGCATCAAAATCAAATCGCACAGTGGTTCACACTTGTGCGATCCGATTCTGTGCGTACTTGCAGATCGCACTGCGATATGCAATCAAACTGGGGGTGTCGTTAACTTTTAATTGACACCCCCTGCGTATTGCATATGGCAGTGGGAACTGCTAGATGTGTGGATGCGATGCGGTAACATGCTGCATATTCGCAGCGTTCCCGCATCGCACAAGTGTGAACCGAGCCTAAGACTGAAATCCAGTCATTTTTCATCTCTCTGGTCATTTCTTGGTAAAAGGAAGCAAACATAGGTAAAATGGTCCCAAAATTAAATTTTGCATATTTCGGGGGTTTTGCCCTTAAAATGTTCACATCTTTGGCCAAAGGCTTAAGGAGGCAGAAAATGTGTCAAAACGGGATCAAAAGTCCCCAAAACTGATACAACAACACTTTAAAGCCCAAAACGTCAAAGAGAAAAGTGTTTTAATGTCACTTCCGGTTTTAAGGAGGTCACTTCCGGTTTGTCACTTCCGGTTTCAGACAATGCCAGTTTCCCAGGTAATTTCAAAGCTTTTTAAGTGCACGTTCACACTTGTGCGGCTGCGGAGATCACATTTAAATCGGAGAGCACTGCTCCTTCATTACATGCGATCTCATGTGCAGTGCGAATTTCAGCCATACACTTTGTATGGCTGAATTCGCACTGCATCCGCACCAAAGACGCACAGGAGACATTTTTTGAGCCGCATCAAAGTCAAATCGCACAGTGGTTCACACTTGTGCGATCCGATTCTGGGCGTACTTGCAGATCGCACTGCGATATGCAATCAAACTGGGGGTGTCGTTAACCTTTAATTGACACCCTCTGCGTATCGCATATGGCAGTGGAAACTGCTAGATGTGTGGATGCGATGCGGTAACACGCTGCATATTCGCAGCATTCCCGCATCGCACAAGTGTGAGCCGAGCCTAAGACTGAAATCCAAGGGATCCATCAATGTTTCTACCCAGGAAAACAACTACAAACTTATATCCTGGTGGTATCGTACACCTACTCTCCTTAACAGAATAAATAGCTCAATCAACGAGCAATGTTGGAGATTAGGGATGATCGAACTTTTGAAAAGTTTGGTTCGACCAGAACACCCGAACTTCCCGAAAGTTCGGCTCGGATTTCAGAACCCCATTGAAATCAATGGGACCCGAACTTCGGTAATCAAAAAACACCATTTTGAAGCCCTAAAACCCAATAAATGCCCCTAAAAAGTGCCTAGGATTCTGGGTCATGCCCCAGGGACTATTAATCGCACAAAAAAAGTTCTTAAAAATTGTCATTTTTGATAGAGAGCCAATTATTGAAAAAATTATTGAAAAAAAAAATGAGATTTCTTTGGATTTCGTGTCTGGGGGGGGGGGTCTAAAAAGTGTACCTGTGGAGTTTCAGCTCTGTAGCATGTCCAGAACCAGAACAAAAAGATTGTTTGTATTAGAATTGCAGTAGAGCAGGATGGTGGCTTATTTCTTTTTTTTAGATCTTATTTCTATGGGGGTCATCCTGACATGGAAGGGTTTGGTCACCCTGCCATAGCAGTCAGAGTCAGTTAACCCTACACTACACTACAGTCACCCTGACACTTTCCCTACAGAAACTAGATTATTGAATCTAACTATAGTGGAAAATAGTACCCTAACTACACTAGATATCCCTTTCCTCACACTAATAATTGCTAAATTACACTTTTGAAGCAGGAGTAACAGAACTGCTTCCACTCTCTTCCACATCCCTGTATTACAATGCTAGAGATTTGGCAGGGCTATCTTATATACTGGGGGGCGTATTCACTACTGATTGGCCTCTGGACCCCCTAGTCACTCCAATCACATTCCTAGCATCCTCCTGCCCCCTCAATTGGCTTTTACTGATGGTTCTGTTCCAATCACGGGCTTTTAAAGCCCAGTTCCTGTCCCATTGCATTTCGGTCAGTTCTGGTTGCCGAATTCCGAACTTTTTCAGCAAAAAGTTCGGAATTCGGCCGAATTTCGAACAGTCAATGTACAAATCGAACCAATGGTCGACCCGAACCGTTCGATCATCCCTATTGGAGATGTCACCAATCCAGGGGCGACCTTCTCCACATTTGGTGGAACTGCCCCATTATTCAACCCTTTTGGGTTTTACTGTTGATACCTATATGAAGAGTATGTTTAAACAAAGTGTCTCCTATCCCTAAAACAGTTATGATACCGATAAGTTACATTGCACTCTTCTTGCTGTTATAGTATTTTCTGTTGCTGATATCAATTGTTTTGCCCCTTAATTGCCTTGGCAAGGCCATGTTTGTAACATTGGATTTACATGCTTTCAATAAAATTATTTTTTTTTGGAAAAAAAAAAAAAAAAAAAAAAAAAAAAAGACTGAAATCCAGTCATTTTTCATCTCTCTGGTCATTTCTTGGTAAAAGGAAGCAAACATAGGTAAAATGGTCCCAAAATTAAATTTTGCATATTTCGGGGGTTTTGCCCTTAAAATGTTCACATCTTTGGCCAAAGGCTTAAGGAGGCAGAAAATGTGTCAAAACGGGATCAAAAGTCCCCAAAATGGATACAACAACACTTTAAAGCCCAAAACGTCAAGGAGAAAAGTGTTTTAATGCCACTTCCGGTTTTAAGGAGGTCACTTCCGGTTTGTCACTTCCGGTTTCAGACAATGCCAGTTTCCCAGGTGATTTCAAAGCTTTTTAAGTGCACGTTCACACTTGTGCGGCTGCGGAGATCACATTTAATTTGGAGCGCACTGCTTCTTCATTACATGCGATCTCATGTGCGGTGCGAATTTCAGCCATACACTTTGTATGGCTGAATTCGCACTGCATCCGCACCAAAGACGCACAGGAGACATTTTTTGAGCCGCATCAAAGTCAAATCGCACAGTGGTTCACACTTGTGCGATCCGATTCTGGGCGTACTTGCAGATCGCACTGCGATATGCAATCAAACTGGGGGTGTCGTTAACTTTTAATTGACACCCTCTGCGTATCGCATATGGCAGTGGAAACTGCTAGATGTGTGGATGCGATGCGGTAACACGCTGCATATTCGCAGCATTCCCGCATCGCACAAGTGTGAGCCGAGCCTAAGACTGAAATCCAGTCATTTTTCATCTCTCTGGTCATTTCTTGGTAAAAGGAAGCAAACACAGGTAAAATGGTCCCAAAATTAAATTTTGCATATTTTGGGGGTTTTGCCCTTAAAATGTTCACATCTTTGGCCAAAGGCTTAGGGAGCTAGAAAATGTGTCAAAATGGGATCAAAAGTCCCCAAAACGGATACAAAAACACTTTAAAGCCCAAAACGTCAAGGAGAAAAGTGTTTTAATGCCACTTCCGGTTTTAAGGAGGTCACTTCCGGTTTCAGACAATGCCAGTTTCCCAGGTAATTTCAAAGCTTTTTAAGTGCACGTTCACACTTGTGCGGCTGCGGAGATCGCATTTAATTCGGAGAGCACTACTCCTTCATTACATGCGATCTCATGTGCGGTGCGAATTTCAGCCATACACTTTGAATGGCTGAATTTGCACTGCATCCGCACCAAAGACGCACAGGAGGCATTTTTTGAGCTGCATCAAAATCAAATCGCACAGTGGTTCACACTTGTGCGATCCGATTCTGGGCATACTTGCAGATCGCACTGCGATATGCAATCAAACTGGGGGTGTCGTTAATTTTTAATTGACACCCCCTGCGTATCGCATATGGCAGTGGGAACTGCTAGATGTGTGGATGTGATGCGGTAACACGCTGCATATTCGCAGCGTTCCCACATCGCACAAGTGTGAACCGAGCCTAAGACTGAAATCCAGTCATTTTTCATCTCTCTGGTCATTTCTTGGTAAAAGGAAGCAAACATAGGTAAAATGGTCCCAAAATTAAATTTTGCATATTTCGGGGGTTTTGCCCTTAAAATGTTCACATCTTTGGCCAAAGGCTTAGGGAGGCAGAAAATGTGTCAAAACGGGATCAAAAGTCCCCAAAACTGATACAACAACACTTTAAAGCCCAAAACGTCAAGGAGAAAAGTGTTTTAATGTCACTTCCGGTTTTAAGGAGGTCACTTCCGGTTTGTCACTTCCGGTTTCAGACAATGCCAGTTTCCCAGGTAATTTCAAAGCTTTTTAAGTGCACGTTCACACTTGTGCGGCTGCGGAGTTCGCATTCAATTCGGAGCGCACTGCTCCTTCATTACATGCGATCTCATGTGCGGTGCGAATTTCAGCCATACACTTTGTATGGCTGAATTTGCACTGCATCCGCACCAAAGACGCACAGGAGGCATTTTTTGAGCCGCATCAAAATCAAATCGCACAGTGGTTCACACTTGTGCGATCCGATTCTGTGCGTACTTGCAGATCGCACTGCGATATGCAATCAAACTGGGGGTGTTGTTAACTTTTAATTGACACCCCCTGCGTATTGCATATGGCAGTGGGAACTGCTAGATGTGTGGATGCGATGCGGTATTATGCTGCATATTCGCAGCGTTCCCGCATCGCACAAGTGTGAACCGAGCCTAAGACTGAAATCCAGTCATTTTTCATCTCTCTGGTCATTTCTTGGTAAAAGGAAGCAAACATAGGTAAAATGGTCCCAAAATTAAATTTTGCATATTTCAGGGGTTTTGCCCTTAAAATGTTCACATCTTTGGCCAAAGGCTTAAGGAGGCAGAAAATGTGTCAAAACGGGATCAAAAGTCCCCAAAACTGATACAACAACACTTTAAAGCCCAAAACGTCAAGGAGAAAAGTGTTTTAATGTCACTTCCGGTTTTAAGGAGGTCACTTCCGGTTTGTCACTTCCGGTTTCAGACAATGCCAGTTTCCCAGGTAATTTCAAAGCTTTTTAAGTGCACGTTCACACTTGTGCGGCTGCGGAGATCACATTTAAATCGGAGAGCACTGCTCCTTCATTACATGCGATCTCATGTGCAGTGCGAATTTCAGCCATACACTTTGAATGGCTGAATTTGCACTGCATCCCCACCAAAGACGCACAGGAGGCATTTTTTGAGCCGCATCAAAATCAAATCGCACGGTGGTTCACACTTGTGCGATCCGATTCTGTGCATACTTGCAGATCGCACTGCGATATGCAATCAAACTGGGGGTGTCGTTAACTTTTATTTGACACCCCCTGCGTATTGCATATGGCAGTGGGAACTGCTAGATGTGTGGATGCGATGCGGTAACATGCTGCATATTCGCAGCGTTCCCGCATCGCACAAGTGTGAACCGAGCCTAAGACTGAAATCCAGTCATTTTTCATCTCTCTGGTCATTTCTTGGTAAAAGGAAGCAAACATAGGTAAAATGGTCCCAAAATTAAATTTTGCATATTTCGGGGGTTTTGCCCTTAAAATGTTCACATCTTTGGCCAAAGGCTTAAGGAGGCAGAAAATGTGTCAAAACGGGATCAAAAGTCCCCAAAACTGATACAACAACACTTTAAAGCCCAAAACGTCAAAGAGAAAAGTGTTTTAATGTCACTTCCGGTTTTAAGGAGGTCACTTCCGGTTTGTCACTTCCGGTTTCAGACAATGCCAGTTTCCCAGGTAATTTCAAAGCTTTTTAAGTGCACGTTCACACTTGTGCGGCTGCGGAGATCACATTTAAATCGGAGAGCACTGCTCCTTCATTACATGCGATCTCATGTGCAGTGCGAATTTCAGCCATACACTTTGAATGGCTGAATTTGCACTGCATCCCCACCAAAGACGCACAGGAGGCATTTTTTGAGCCGCATCAAAATCAAATCGCACGGTGGTTCACACTTGTGCGATCCGATTCTGTGCATACTTGCAGATCGCACTGCGATATGCAATCAAACTGGGGGTGTCGTTAACTTTTATTTGACACCCCCTGCGTATTGCATATGGCAGTGGGAACTGCTAGATGTGTGGATGCGATGCGGTAACATGCTGCATATTCGCAGCGTTCCCGCATCGCACAAGTGTGAACCGAGCCTAAGACTGAAATCCAGTCATTTTTCATCTCTCTGGTCATTTCTTGGTAAAAGGAAGCAAACATAGGTAAAATGGTCCCAAAATTAAATTTTGCATATTTTGGGGTTTTGCCCTTAAAATGTTCACATCTTTGGCCAAAGGCTTAGGGAGGCAGAAAATGTGTCAAAACGGGATCAAAAGTCCCCAAAATGGATACAACAACACTTTAAAGCCCAAAACGTCAAGGAGAAAAGTGTTTTAATGCCACTTCCGGTTTTAAGGAGGTCACTTCCGGTTTGTCACTTCCGGTTTCAGACAATGCCAGTTTCCCAGGTGATTTCAAAGCTTTTTAAGTGCACGTTCACACTTGTGCGGCTGCGGAGATCACATTTAATTTGGAGCGCACTGCTTCTTCATTACATGCGATCTCATGTGCGGTGCGAATTTCAGCCATACACTTTGTATGGCTGAATTCGCACTGCATCCGCACCAAAGACGCACAGGAGACATTTTTTGAGCCGCATCAAAGTCAAATCGCACAGTGGTTCACACTTGTGCGATCCGATTCTGGGCGTACTTGCAGATCGCACTGCGATATGCAATCAAACTGGGGGTGTCGTTAACTTTTAATTGACACCCTCTGCGTATCGCATATGGCAGTGGAAACTGCTAGATGTGTGGATGCGATGCGGTAACACGCTGCATATTCGCAGCATTCCCGCATCGCACAAGTGTGAGCCGAGCCTAAGACTGAAATCCAGTCATTTTTCATCTCTCTGGTCATTTCTTGGTAAAAGGAAGCAAACACAGGTAAAATGGTCCCAAAATTAAATTTTGCATATTTTGGGGGTTTTGCCCTTAAAATGTTCACATCTTTGGCCAAAGGCTTAGGGAGCTAGAAAATGTGTCAAAATGGGATCAAAAGTCCCCAAAACTGATACAAAAACACTTTAAAGCCCAAAACGTCAAGGAGAAAAGTGTTTTAATGCCACTTCCGGTTTTAAGGAGGTCACTTCCGGTTTCAGACAATGCCAGTTTCCCAGGTAATTTCAAAGCTTTTTAAGTGCACGTTCACACTTGTGCGGCTGCGGAGTTCGCATTTAATTCGGAGAGCACTACTCCTTCATTACATGCGATCTCATGTGCGGTGCGAATTTCAGCCATACACTTTGAATGGCTGAATTTGCACTGCATCCGCACCAAAGACGCACAGGAGGCATTTTTTGAGCTGCATCAAAATCAAATCGCACAGTGGTTCACACTTGTGCGATCCGATTCTGGGCATACTTGCAGATCGCACTGCGATATGCAATCAAACTGGGGGTGTCGTTAATTTTTAATTGACACCCCCTGCGTATCGCATATGGCAGTGGGAACTGCTAGATGTGTGGATGTGATGCGGTAACACGCTGCATATTCGCAGCGTTCTCGCATCGCACAAGTGTGAACCGAGCCTAAGACTGAAATCCAGTCATTTTTCATCTCTCTGGTCATTTCTTGGTAAAAGGAAGCAAACATAGGTAAAATGGTCCCAAAATTAAATTTTGCATATTTCGGGGGTTTTGCCCTTAAAATGTTCACATCTTTGGCCAAAGGCTTAGGGAGGCAGAAAATGTGTCAAAACGGGATCAAAAGTCCCCAAAATGGATACAACAACACTTTAAAGCCCAAAACGTCAAGGAGAAAAGTGTTTTAATGTCACTTCCGGTTTTAAGGAGGTCACTTCCGGTTTGTCACTTCCGGTTTCAGACAATGCCAGTTTCCCAGGTAATTTCAAAGCTTTTTAAGTGCACGTTCACACTTGTGCGGCTGCGGAGTTCGCATTCAATTCGGAGCGCACTGCTCCTTCATTACATGCGATCTCATGTGCGGTGCGAATTTCAGCCATACACTTTGTATGGCTGAATTTGCACTGCATCCGCACCAAAGACGCACAGGAGGCATTTTTTGAGCCGCATCAAAATCAAATCGCACAGTGGTTCACACTTGTGCGATCCGATTCTGTGCGTACTTGCAGATCGCACTGCGATATGCAATCAAACTGGGGGTGTCGTTAACTTTTAATTGACACCCCCTGCGTATTGCATATGGCAGTGGGAACTGCTAGATGTGTGGATGCGATGCGGTATTATGCTGCATATTCGCAGCGTTCCCGCATCGCACAAGTGTGAACCGAGCCTAAGACTGAAATCCAGTCATTTTTCATCTCTCTGGTCATTTCTTGGTAAAAGGAAGCAAACATAGGTAAAATGGTCCCAAAATTAAATTTTGCATATTTCGGGGGTTTTGCCCTTAAAATGTTCACATCTTTGGCCAAAGGCTTAGGGAGGCAGAAAATGTGTCAAAACGGGATCAAAAGTCCCCAAAATGGATACAACAACACTTTAAAGCCCAAAACGTCAAGGAGAAAAGTGTTTTAATGCCACTTCCGGTTTTAAGGAGGTCACTTCCGGTTTGTCACTTCCGGTTTCAGACAATGCCAGTTTCCCAGGTGATTTCAAAGCTTTTTAAGTGCACGTTCACACTTGTGCGGCTGCGGAGATCACATTTAATTTGGAGCGCACTGCTTCTTCATTACATGCGATCTCATGTGCGGTGCGAATTTCAGCCATACACTTTGTATGGCTGAATTCGCACTGCATCCGCACCAAAGACGCACAGGAGACATTTTTTGAGCCGCATCAAAGTCAAATCGCACAGTGGTTCACACTTGTGCGATCCGATTCTGGGCGTACTTGCAGATCGCACTGCGATATGCAATCAAACTGGGGGTGTCGTTAACTTTTAATTGACACCCTCTGCGTATCGCATATGGCAGTGGAAACTGCTAGATGTGTGGATGCGATGCGGTAACACGCTGCATATTCGCAGCATTCCCGCATCGCACAAGTGTGAGCCGAGCCTAAGACTGAAATCCAGTCATTTTTCATCTCTCTGGTCATTTCTTGGTAAAAGGAAGCAAACACAGGTAAAATGGTCCCAAAATTAAATTTTGCATATTTTGGGGGTTTTGC
This sequence comes from Pelophylax lessonae, assembly GCF_965119305.1. Classification (NCBI taxonomy): domain Eukaryota; kingdom Metazoa; phylum Chordata; class Amphibia; order Anura; family Ranidae; genus Pelophylax; species Pelophylax lessonae. The sequence continues at coordinate 31,724 of NW_028119797.1, forward strand.
CCTTAAAATGTTCACATCTTTGGCCAAAGGCTTAGGGAGGCAGAAAATGTGTCAAAACGGGATCAAAAGTCCCCAAAACTGATACAACAACACTTTAAAGCCCAAAATGTCAAGGAGAAAAGTGTTTTAATGTCACTTCCGGTTTTAAGGAGGTCACTTCCGGTTTGTCACTTCCGGTTTCAGACAATGCCAGTTTCCCAGGTAATTTCAAAGCTTTTTAAGTGCACGTTCACACTTGTGCGGCTGCGGAGTTCGCATTCAATTCGGAGCGCACTGCTCCTTCATTACATGCGATCTCATGTGCGGTGCGAATTTCAGCCATACACTTTGTATGGCTGAATTTGCACTGCATCCGCACCAAAGACGCACAGGAGGCATTTTTTGAGCCGCATCAAAATCAAATCGCACAGTGGTTCACACTTGTGCGATCCGATTCTGTGCGTACTTGCAGATCGCACTGCGATATGCAATCAAACTGGGGGTGTCGTTAACTTTTAATTGACACCCCCTGCGTATTGCATATGGCAGTGGGAACTGCTAGATGTGTGGATGCGATGCGGTATTATGCTGCATATTCGCAGCGTTCCCGCATCGCACAAGTGTGAACCGAGCCTAAGACTGAAATCCAGTCATTTTTCATCTCTCTGGTCATTTCTTGGTAAAAGGAAGCAAACATAGGTAAAATGGTCCCAAAATTAAATTTTGCATATTTCGGGGGTTTTGCCCTTAAAATGTTCACATCTTTGGCCAAAGGCTTAAGGAGGCAGAAAATGTGTCAAAACGGGATCAAAAGTCCCCAAAACTGATACAACAACACTTTAAAGCCCAAAACGTCAAGGAGAAAAGTGTTTTAATGTCACTTCCGGTTTTAAGGAGGTCACTTCCGGTTTGTCACTTCCGGTTTCAGACAATGCCAGTTTCCCAGGTAATTTCAAAGCTTTTTAAGTGCACGTTCACACTTGTGCGGCTGCGGTGTTCGCATTCAATTCGGAGCGCACTGCTCCTTCATTACATGCGATCTCATGTGCGGTGCGAATTTCAGCCATACACTTTGTATGGCTGAATTTGCACTGCATCCGCACCAAAGACGCACAGGAGGCATTTTTTGAGCCGCATCAAAATCAAATCGCACGGTGGTTCACACTTGTGCGATCTGATTCTGTGCATACTTGCAGATCGCACTGCGATATGCAATCAAACTGGGGGTGTCGTTAACTTTTATTTGACACCCCCTGCGTATTGCATATGGCAGTGGGAACTGCTAGATGTGTGGATGCGATGCGGTAACATGCTGCATATTCGCAGCGTTCCCGCTTCGCACAAGTGTGAACCGAGCCTAAGACTGAAATCCAGTCATTTTTCATCTCTCTGGTCATTTCTTGGTAAAAGGAAGCAAACATAGGTAAAATGGTCCCAAAATTAAATTTTGCATATTTTGGGGTTTTGCCCTTAAAATGTTCACATCTTTGGCCAAAGGCTTAGGGAGGCAGAAAATGTGTCAAAACGGGATCAAAAGTCCCCAAAATGGATACAACAACACTTTAAAGCCCAAAACGTCAAGGAGAAAAGTGTTTTAATGCCACTTCCGGTTTTAAGGAGGTCACTTCCGGTTTGTCACTTCCGGTTTCAGACAATGCCAGTTTCCCAGGTGATTTCAAAGCTTTTTAAGTGCACGTTCACACTTGTGCGGCTGCGGAGATCACATTTAATTTGGAGCGCACTGCTTCTTCATTACATGCGATCTCATGTGCGGTGCGAATTTCAGCCATACACTTTGTATGGCTGAATTCGCACTGCATCCGCACCAAAGACGCACAGGAGACATTTTTTGAGCCGCATCAAAGTCAAATCGCACAGTGGTTCACACTTGTGCGATCCGATTCTGGGCGTACTTGCAGATCGCACTGCGATATGCAATCAAACTGGGGGTGTCGTTAACTTTTAATTGACACCCTCTGCGTATCGCATATGGCAGTGGAAACTGCTAGATGTGTGGATGCGATGCGGTAACACGCTGCATATTCGCAGCATTCCCGCATCGCACAAGTGTGAGCCGAGCCTAAGACTGAAATCCAGTCATTTTTCATCTCTCTGGTCATTTCTTGGTAAAAGGAAGCAAACACAGGTAAAATGGTCCCAAAATTAAATTTTGCATATTTTGGGGGTTTTGCCCTTAAAATGTTCACATCTTTGGCCAAAGGCTTAGGGAGCTAGAAAATGTGTCAAAATGGGATCAAAAGTCCCCAAAACGGATACAAAAACACTTTAAAGCCCAAAACGTCAAGGAGAAAAGTGTTTTAATGCCACTTCCGGTTTTAAGGAGGTCACTTCCGGTTTCAGACAATGCCAGTTTCCCAGGTAATTTCAAAGCTTTTTAAGTGCACGTTCACACTTGTGCGGCTGCGGAGATCGCATTTAATTCGGAGAGCACTACTCCTTCATTACATGCGATCTCATGTGCGGTGCGAATTTCAGCCATACACTTTGAATGGCTGAATTTGCACTGCATCCGCACCAAAGACGCACAGGAGGCATTATTTGAGCTGCATCAAAATCAAATCGCACAGTGGTTCACACTTGTGCGATCCGATTCTGGGCATACTTGCAGATCGCACTGCGATATGCAATCAAACTGGGGGTGTCGTTAACTTTTATTTGACACCCCCTGCGTATTGCATATGGCAGTGGGAACTGCTAGATGTGTGGATGCGATGCGGTAACATGCTGCATATTCGCAGCGTTCCCGCATCGCACAAGTGTGAACCGAGCCTAAGACTGAAATCCAGTCATTTTTCATCTCTCTGGTCATTTCTTGGTAAAAGGAAGCAAACATAGGTAAAATGGTCCCAAAATTAAATTTTGCATATTTTGGGGTTTTGCCCTTAAAATGTTCACATCTTTGGCCAAAGGCTTAGGGAGGCAGAAAATGTGTCAAAACGGGATCAAAAGTCCCCAAAATGGATACAACAACACTTTAAAGCCCAAAACGTCAAGGAGAAAAGTGTTTTAATGCCACTTCCGGTTTTAAGGAGGTCACTTCCGGTTTGTCACTTCCGGTTTCAGACAATGCCAGTTTCCCAGGTGATTTCAAAGCTTTTTAAGTGCACGTTCACACTTGTGCGGCTGCGGAGATCACATTTAATTTGGAGCGCACTGCTTCTTCATTACATGCGATCTCATGTGCGGTGCGAATTTCAGCCATACACTTTGTATGGCTGAATTCGCACTGCATCCGCACCAAAGACGCACAGGAGACATTTTTTGAGCCGCATCAAAGTCAAATCGCACAGTGGTTCACACTTGTGCGATCCGATTCTGGGCGTACTTGCAGATCGCACTGCGATATGCAATCAAACTGGGGGTGTCGTTAACTTTTAATTGACACCCTCTGCGTATCGCATATGGCAGTGGAAACTGCTAGATGTGTGGATGCGATGCGGTAACACGCTGCATATTCGCAGCATTCCCGCATCGCACAAGTGTGAGCCGAGCCTAAGACTGAAATCCAGTCATTTTTCATCTCTCTGGTCATTTCTTGGTAAAAGGAAGCAAACACAGGTAAAATGGTCCCAAAATTAAATTTTGCATATTTTGGGGGTTTTGCCCTTAAAATGTTCACATCTTTGGCCAAAGGCTTAGGGAGCTAGAAAATGTGTCAAAATGGGATCAAAAGTCCCCAAAACGGATACAACAACACTTTAAAGCCCAAAACGTCAAGGAGAAAAGTGTTTTAATGTCACTTCCGGTTTTAAGGAGGTCACTTCCGGTTTGTCACTTCCGGTTTCAGACAATGCCAGTTTCCCAGGTAATTTCAAAGCTTTTTAAGTGCACGTTCACACTTGTGCGGCTGCGGAGTTCGCATTCAATTCGGAGCGCACTGCTCCTTCATTACATGCGATCTCATGTGCGGTGCGAATTTCAGCCATACACTTTGTATGGCTGAATTTGCACTGCATCCGCACCAAAGACGCACAGGAGGCATTTTTTGAGCCGCATCAAAATCAAATCGCACAGTGGTTCACACTTGTGCGATCCGATTCTGTGCGTACTTGCAGATCGCACTGCGATATGCAATCAAACTGGGGGTGTCGTTAACTTTTAATTGACACCCCCTGCGTATTGCATATAGCAGTGGGAACTGCTAGATGTGTGGATGCGATGCGGTAACATGCTGCATATTCGCAGCGTTCCCGCATCGCACAAGTGTGAACCGAGCCTAAGACTGAAATCCAGTCATTTTTCATCTCTCTGGTCATTTCTTGGTAAAAGGAAGCAAACATAGGTAAAATGGTCCCAAAATTAAATTTTGCATATTTCGGGGGTTTTGCCCTTAAAATGTTCACATCTTTGGCCAAAGGCTTAGGGAGGCAGAAAATGTGTCAAAACGGGATCAAAAGTCCCCAAAACTGATACAACAACACTTTAAAGCCCAAAACGTCAAGGAGAAAAGTGTTTTAATGTCACTTCCGGTTTTAAGGAGGTCACTTCCGGTTTGTCACTTCCGGTTTCAGACAATGCCAGTTTCCCAGGTAATTTCAAAGCTTTTTAAGTGCACGTTCACACTTGTGCGGCTGCGGAGTTCGCATTCAATTCGTAGCGCACTGCTCCTTCATTACATGCGATCTCATGTGCGGTGCGAATTTCAGCCATACACTTTGTATGGCTGAATTTGCACTGCATCCGCACCAAAGACGCACAGGAGGCATTTTTTGAGCCGCATCAAAATCAAATCGCACAGTGGTTCACACTTGTGCGATCCGATTCTGTGCGTACTTGCAGATCGCACTGCGATATGCAATCAAACTGGGGGTGTCGTTAACTTTTAATTGACACCCCCTGCGTATTGCATATGGCAGTGGGAACTGCTAGATGTGTGGATGCAATGCGGTAACATGCTGCATATTCGCAGCGTTCCCGCATCGCACAAGTGTGAACCGAGCCTAAGACTGAAATCCAGTCATTTTTCATCTCTCTGGTCATTTCTTGGTAAAAGGAAGCAAACATAGGTAAAATGGTCCCAAAATTAAATTTTGCATATTTTGGGGTTTTGCCCTTAAAATGTTCACATCTTTGGCCAAAGGCTTAGGGAGGCAGAAAATGTGTCAAAACGGGATCAAAAGTCCCCAAAATGGATACAACAACACTTTAAAGCCCAAAACGTCAAGGAGAAAAGTGTTTTAATGCCACTTCCGGTTTTAAGGAGGTCACTTCCGGTTTGTCACTTCCGGTTTCAGACAATGCCAGTTTCCCAGGTGATTTCAAAGCTTTTTAAGTGCACGTTCACACTTGTGCGGCTGCGGAGATCACATTTAATTTGGAGCGCACTGCTTCTTCATTACATGCGATCTCATGTGCGGTGCGAATTTCAGCCATACACTTTGTATGGCTGAATTCGCACTGCATCCGCACCAAAGACGCACAGGAGACATTTTTTGAGCCGCATCAAAGTCAAATCGCACAGTGGTTCACACTTGTGCGATCCGATTCTGGGCGTACTTGCAGATCGCACTGCGATATGCAATCAAACTGGGGGTGTCATTAACTTTTAATTGACACCCTCTGCGTATCGCATATGGCAGTGGAAACTGCTAGATGTGTGGATGCGATGCGGTAACACGCTGCATATTCGCAGCATTCCCGCATCGCACAAGTGTGAGCCGAGCCTAAGACTGAAATCCAGTCATTTTTCATCTCTCTGGTCATTTCTTGGTAAAAGGAAGCAAACACAGGTAAAATGGTCCCAAAATTAAATTTTGCATATTTTGGGGGTTTTGCCCTTAAAATGTTCACATCTTTGGCCAAAGGCTTAGGGAGCTAGAAAATGTGTCAAAATGGGATCAAAAGTCCCCAAAACGGATACAAAAACACTTTAAAGCCCAAAACGTCAAGGAGAAAAGTGTTTTAATGCCACTTCCGGTTTTAAGGAGGTCACTTCCGGTTTCAGACAATGCCAGTTTCCCAGGTAATTTCAAAGCTTTTTAAGTGCACGTTCACACTTGTGCAGCTGCGGAGATCGCATTTAATTCGGAGAGCACTACTCCTTCATTATATGCGATCTCATGTGCGGTGCGAATTTCAGCCATACACTTTGAATGGCTGAATTTGCACTGCATCCGCACCAAAGACGCACAGGAGGCATTTTTTGAGCTGCATCAAAATCAAATCGCACAGTGGTTCACACTTGTGCGATCCGATTCTGGGCATACTTGCAGATCGCACTGCGATATGCAATCAAACTGGGGGTGTCGTTAATTTTTAATTGACACCCCCTGCGTATCGCATATGGCAGTGGGAACTGCTAGATGTGTGGATGTGATGCGGTAACACGCTGCATATTCGCAGCGTTCCCGCATCGCACAAGTGTGAACCGAGCCTAAGACTGAAATCCAGTCATTTTTCATCTCTCTGGTCATTTCTTGGTAAAAGGAAGCAAACATAGGTAAAATGGTCCCAAAATTAAATTTTGCATATTTCGGGGGTTTTGCCCTTAAAATGTTCACATCTTTGGCCAAAGGCTTAAGGAGGCAGAAAATGTGTCAAAACGGGATCAAAAGTCCCCAAAACTGATACAACAACACTTTAAAGCCCAAAACGTCAAGGAGAAAAGTGTTTTAATGTCACTTCCGGTTTTAAGGAGGTCACTTCCGGTTTGTCACTTCCGGTTTCAGACAATGCCAGTTTCCCAGGTAATTTCAAAGCTTTTTAAGTGCACGTTCACACTTGTGCGGCTGCGGAGATCACATTTAAATCGGAGAGCACTGCTCCTTCATTACATGCGATCTCATGTGCAGTGCGAATTTCAGCCATACACTTTGAATGGCTGAATTTGCACTGCATCCCCACCAAAGACGCACAGGAGGCATTTTTTGAGCCGCATCAAAATCAAATCGCACGGTGGTTCACACTTGTGCGATCCGATTCTGTGCATACTTGCAGATCGCACTGCGATATGCAATCAAACTGGGGGTGTCGTTAACTTTTATTTGACACCCCCTGCGTATTGCATATGGCAGTGGGAACTGCTAGATGTGTGGATGCGATGCGGTAACATGCTGCATATTCGCAGCGTTCCCGCATCGCACAAGTGTGAACCGAGCCTAAGACTGAAATCCAGTCATTTTTCATCTCTCTGGTCATTTCTTGGTAAAAGGAAGCAAACATAGGTAAAATGGTCCCAAAATTAAATTTTGCATATTTTGGGGTTTTGCCCTTAAAATGTTCACATCTTTGGCCAAAGGCTTAGGGAGGCAGAAAATGTGTCAAAACGGGATCAAAAGTCCCCAAAATGGATACAACAACACTTTAAAGCCCAAAACGTCAAGGAGAAAAGTGTTTTAATGCCACTTCCGGTTTTAAGGAGGTCACTTCCGGTTTGTCACTTCCGGTTTCAGACAATGCCAGTTTCCCAGGTGATTTCAAAGCTTTTTAAGTGCACGTTCACACTTGTGCGGCTGCGGAGATCACATTTAATTTGGAGCGCACTGCTTCTTCATTACATGCGATCTCATGTGCGGTGCGAATTTCAGCCATACACTTTGTATGGCTGAATTCGCACTGCATCCGCACCAAAGACGCACAGGAGACATTTTTTGAGCCGCATCAAAGTCAAATCGCACAGTGGTTCACACTTGTGCGATCCGATTCTGGGCGTACTTGCAGATCGCACTGCGATATGCAATCAAACTGGGGGTGTTGTTAACTTTTAATTGACACCCTCTGCGTATCGCATATGGCAGTGGAAACTGCTAGATGTGTGGATGCGATGCGGTAACACGCTGCATATTCGCAGCATTCCCGCATCGCACAAGTGTGAGCCGAGCCTAAGACTGAAATCCAGTCATTTTTCATCTCTCTGGTCATTTCTTGGTAAAAGGAAGCAAACACAGGTAAAATGGTCCCAAAATTAAATTTTGCATATTTTGGGGGTTTTGCCCTTAAAATGTTCACATCTTTGGCCAAAGGCTTAGGGAGCTAGAAAATGTGTCAAAATGGGATCAAAAGTCCCCAAAACGGATACAAAAACACTTTAAAGCCCAAAACGTCAAGGAGAAAAGTGTTTTAATGCCACTTCCGGTTTTAAGGAGGTCACTTCCGGTTTCAGACAATGCCAGTTTCCCAGGTAATTTCAAAGCTTTTTAAGTGCACGTTCACACTTGTGCGGCTGCGGAGATCGCATTTAATTCGGAGAGCACTACTCCTTCATTACATGCGATCTCATGTGCGGTGCGAATTTCAGCCATACACTTTGAATGGCTGAATTCGCAGTGCATCCGCACCAAAGACGCACAGGAGGCATTTTTTGAGCTGCATCAAAATCAAATCGCACAGTGGTTCACACTTGTGCGATCCGATTCTGGGCATACTTGCAGATCGCACTGCGATATGCAATCAAACTGGGGGTGTCGTTAATTTTTAATTGACACCCCCTGCGTATCGCATATGGCAGTGGGAACTGCTAGATGTGTGGATGTGATGCGGTAACACGCTGCATATTCGCAGCGTTCCCGCATCGCACAAGTGTGAACCGAGCCTAAGACTGAAATCCAGTCATTTTTCATCTCTCTGGTCATTTCTTGGTAAAAGGAAGCAAACATAGGTAAAATGGTCCCAAAATTAAATTTTGCATATTTCGGGGGTTTTGCCCTTAAAATGTTCACATCTTTGGCCAAAGGCTTAGGGAGGCAGAAAATGTGTCAAAACGGGATCAAAAGTCCCCAAAACTGATACAACAACACTTTAAAGCCCAAAACGTCAAGGAGAAAAGTGTTTTAATGTCACTTCCGGTTTTAAGGAGGTCACTTCCGGTTTGTCACTTCCGGTTTCAGACAATGCCAGTTTCCCAGGTAATTTCAAAGCTTTTTAAGTGCACGTTCACACTTGTGCGGCTGCGGAGTTCGCATTCAATTCGGAGCGCACTGCTCCTTCATTACATGCGATCTCATGTGCGGTGCGAATTTCAGCCATACACTTTGTATGGCTGAATTTGCACTGCATCCGCACCAAAGACGCACAGGAGGCATTTTTTGAGCCGCATCAAAATCAAATCGCACAGTGGTTCACACTTGTGCGATCCGATTCTGTGCGTACTTGCAGATCGCACTGCGATATGCAATCAAACTGGGGGTGTCGTTAACTTTTAATTGACACCCCCTGCGTATTGCATATGGCAGTGGGAACTGCTAGATGTGTGGATGCGATGCGGTAACATGCTGCATATTCGCAGCGTTCCCGCATCGCACAAGTGTGAACCGAGCCTAAGACTGAAATCCAGTCATTTTTCATCTCTCTGGTCATTTCTTGGTAAAAGGAAGCAAACATAGGTAAAATGGTCCCAAAATTAAATTTTGCATATTTCGGGGGTTTTGCCCTTAAAATGTTCACATCTTTGGCCAAAGGCTTAGGGAGGCAGAAAATGTGTCAAAACGGGATCAAAAGTCCCCAAAACTGATACAACAACACTTTAAAGCCCAAAACGTCAAGGAGAAAAGTGTTTTAATGTCACTTCCGGTTTTAAGGAGGTCACTTCCGGTTTGTCACTTCCGGTTTCAGACAATGCCAGTTTCCCAGGTAATTTCAAAGCTTTTTAAGTGCACGTTCACACTTGTGCGGCTGCGGAGTTCGCATTCAATTCGTAGCGCACTGCTCCTTCATTACATGCGATCTCATGTGCGGTGCGAATTTCAGCCATACACTTTGTATGGCTGAATTTGCACTGCATCCGCACCAAAGACGCACAGGAGGCATTTTTTGAGCCGCATCAAAATCAAATCGCACAGTGGTTCACACTTGTGCGATCCGATTCTGTGCGTACTTGCAGATCGCACTGCGATATGCAATCAAACTGGGGGTGTCGTTAACTTTTAATTGACACCCCCTGCGTATTGCATATGGCAGTGGGAACTGCTAGATGTGTGGATGCGATGCGGTAACATGCTGCATATTCGCAGCGTTCCCGCATCGCACAAGTGTGAACCGAGCCTAAGACTGAAATCCAGTCATTTTTCATCTCTCTGGTCATTTCTTGGTAAAAGGAAGCAAACATAGGTAAAATGGTCCCAAAATTAAATTTTGCATATTTCGGGGGTTTTGCCCTTAAAATGTTCACATCTTTGGCCAAAGGCTTAAGGAGGCAGAAAATGTGTCAAAACGGGATCAAAAGTCCCCAAAACTGATACAACAACACTTTAAAGCCCAAAACGTCAAAGAGAAAAGTGTTTTAATGTCACTTCCGGTTTTAAGGAGGTCACTTCCGGTTTGTCACTTCCGGTTTCAGACAATGCCAGTTTCCCAGGTAATTTCAAAGCTTTTTAAGTGCACGTTCACACTTGTGCGGCTGCGGAGATCACATTTAAATCGGAGAGCACTGCTCCTTCATTACATGCGATCTCATGTGCAGTGCGAATTTCAGCCATACACTTTGAATGGCTGAATTTGCACTGCATCCCCACCAAAGACGCACAGGAGGCATTTTTTGAGCCGCATCAAAATCAAATCGCACGGTGGTTCACACTTGTGCGATCCGATTCTGTGCATACTTGCAGATCGCACTGCGATATGCAATCAAACTGGGGGTGTCGTTAACTTTTATTTGACACCCCCTGCGTATTGCATATGGCAGTGGGAACTGCTAGATGTGTGGATGCGATGCGGTAACATGCTGCATATTCGCAGCGTTCCCGCATCGCACAAGTGTGAACCGAGCCTAAGACTGAAATCCAGTCATTTTTCATCTCTCTGGTCATTTCTTGGTAAAAGGAAGCAAACATAGGTAAAATGGTCCCAAAATTAAATTTTGCATATTTTGGGGTTTTGCCCTTAAAATGTTCACATCTTTGGCCAAAGGCTTAGGGAGGCAGAAAATGTGTCAAAACGGGATCAAAAGTCCCCAAAATGGATACAACAACACTTTAAAGCCCAAAACGTCAAGGAGAAAAGTGTTTTAATGCCACTTCCGGTTTTAAGGAGGTCACTTCCGGTTTGTCACTTCCGGTTTCAGACAATGCCAGTTTCCCAGGTGATTTCAAAGCTTTTTAAGTGCACGTTCACACTTGTGCGGCTGCGGAGATCACATTTAATTTGGAGCGCACTGCTTCTTCATTACATGCGATCTCATGTGCGGTGCGAATTTCAGCCATACACTTTGTATGGCTGAATTCGCACTGCATCCGCACCAAAGACGCACAGGAGACATTTTTTGAGCCGCATCAAAGTCAAATCGCACAGTGGTTCACACTTGTGCGATCCGATTCTGGGCGTACTTGCAGATCGCACTGCGATATGAAATCAAACTGGGGGTGTCGTTAACTTTTAATTGACACCCTCTGCGTATCGCATATGGCAGTGGAAACTGCTAGATGTGTGGATGCGATGCGGTAACACGCTGCATATTCGCAGCATTCCCGCATCGCACAAGTGTGAGCCGAGCCTAAGACTGAAATCCAGTCATTTTTCATCTCTCTGGTCATTTCTTGGTAAAAGGAAGCAAACACAGGTAAAATGGTCCCAAAATTAAATTTTGCATATTTTGGGGGTTTTGCCCTTAAAATGTTCACATCTTTGGCCAAAGGCTTAGGGAGCTAGAAAATGTGTCAAAATGGGATCAAAAGTCCCCAAAACTGATACAAAAACACTTTAAAGCCCAAAACGTCAAGGAGAAAAGTGTTTTAATGCCACTTCCGGTTTTAAGGAGGTCACTTCCGGTTTCAGACAATGCCAGTTTCCCAGGTAATTTCAAAGCTTTTTAAGTGCACGTTCACACTTGTGCGGCTGCGGAGATCACATTTAAATCGGAGAGCACTGCTCCTTCATTACATGCGATCTCATGTGCAGTGCGAATTTCAGCCATACACTTTGAATGGCTGAATTTGCACTGCATCCCCACCAAAGACGCACAGGAGGCATTTTTTGAGCCGCATCAAAATCAAATCGCACGGTGGTTCACACTTGTGCGATCCGATTCTGTGCATACTTGCAGATCGCACTGCGATATGCAATCAAACTGGGGGTGTCGTTAACTTTTATTTGACACCCCCTGTGTATTGCATATGGCAGTGGGAACTGCTAGATGTGTGGATGCGATGCGGTAACATGCTGCATATTCGCAGCGTTCCCGCATCGCACAAGTGTGAACCGAGCCTAAGACTGAAATCCAGTCATTTTTCATCTCTCTGGTCATTTCTTGGTAAAAGGAAGCAAACATAGGTAAAATGGTCCCAAAATTAAATTTTGCATATTTTGGGGTTTTGCCCTTAAAATGTTCACATCTTTGGCCAAAGGCTTAGGGAGGCAGAAAATGTGTCAAAACGGGATCAAAAGTCCCCAAAATGGATACAACAACACTTTAAAGCCCAAAACGTCAAGGAGAAAAGTGTTTTAATGCCACTTCCGGTTTTAAGGAGGTCACTTCCGGTTTGTCACTTCCGGTTTCAGACAATGCCAGTTTCCCAGGTGATTTCAAAGCTTTTTAAGTGCACGTTCACACTTGTGCGGCTGCGGAGATCACATTTAATTTGGAGCGCACTGCTTCTTCATTACATGCGATCTCATGTGCGGTGCGAATTTCAGCCATACACTTTGTATGGCTGAATTCGCACTGCATCCGCACCAAAGACGCACAGGAGACATTTTTTGAGCCGCATCAAAGTCAAATCGCACAGTGGTTCACACTTGTGCGATCCGATTCTGGGCGTACTTGCAGATCGCACTGCGATATGCAATCAAACTGGGGGTGTTGTTAACTTTTAATTGACACCCTCTGCGTATCGCATATGGCAGTGGAAACTGCTAGATGTGTGGATGCGATGCGGTAACACGCTGCATATTCGCAGCATTCCCGCATCGCACAAGTGTGAGCCGAGCCTAAGACTGAAATCCAGTCATTTTTCATCTCTCTGGTCATTTCTTGGTAAAAGGAAGCAAACACAGGTAAAATGGTCCCAAAATTAAATTTTGCATATTTTGGGGGTTTTGCCCTTAAAATGTTCACATCTTTGGCCAAAGGCTTAGGGAGCTAGAAAATGTGTCAAAATGGGATCAAAAGTCCCCAAAACGGATACAAAAACACTTTAAAGCCCAAAACGTCAAGGAGAAAAGTGTTTTAATGCCACTTCCGGTTTTAAGGAGGTCACTTCCGGTTTCAGACAATGCCAGTTTCCCAGGTAATTTCAAAGCTTTTTAAGTGCACGTTCACACTTGTGCGGCTGCGGAGATCGCATTTAATTCGGAGAGCACTACTCCTTCATTACATGCGATCTCATGTGCGGTGCGAATTTCAGCCATACACTTTGAATGGCTGAATTCGCACTGCATCCGCACCAAAGACGCACAGGAGGCATTTTTTGAGCTGCATCAAAATCAAATCGCACAGTGGTTCACACTTGTGCGATCCGATTCTGGGCATACTTGCAGATCGCACTGCGATATGCAATCAAACTGGGGGTGTCGTTAATTTTTAATTGACACCCCCTGCGTATCGCATATGGCAGTGGGAACTGCTAGATGTGTGGATGTGATGCGGTAACACGCTGCATATTCGCAGCGTTCCCGCATCGCACAAGTGTGAACCGAGCCTAAGACTGAAATCCAGTCATTTTTCATCTCTCTGGTCATTTCTTGGTAAAAGGAAGCAAACATAGGTAAAATGGTCCCAAAATTAAATTTTGCATATTTCGGGGGTTTTGCCCTTAAAATGTTCACATCTTTGGCCAAAGGCTTAGGGAGGCAGAAAATGTGTCAAAACGGGATCAAAAGTCCCCAAAACTGATACAACAACACTTTAAAGCCCAAAACGTCAAGGAGAAAAGTGTTTTAATGTCACTTCCGGTTTTAAGGAGGTCACTTCCGGTTTGTCACTTCCGGTTTCAGACAATGCCAGTTTCCCAGGTAATTTCAAAGCTTTTTAAGTGCACGTTCACACTTGTGCGGCTGCGGAGTTCGCATTCAATTCGGAGCGCACTGCTCCTTCATTACATGCGATCTCATGTGCGGTGCGAATTTCAGCCATACACTTTGTATGGCTGAATTTGCACTGCATCCGCACCAAAGACGCACAGGAGGCATTTTTTGAGCCGCATCAAAATCAAATCGCACAGTGGTTCACACTTGTGCAATCCGATTCTGTGCGTACTTGCAGATCGCACTGCGATATGCAATCAAACTGGGGGTGTCGTTAACTTTTAATTGACACCCCCTGCGTATTGCATATGGCAGTGGGAACTGCTAGATGTGTGGATGCGATGCGGTAACATGCTGCATATTCGCAGCGTTCCCGCATCGCACAAGTGTGAACCGAGCCTAAGACTGAAATCCAGTCATTTTTCATCTCTCTGGTCATTTCTTGGTAAAAGGAAGCAAACATAGGTAAAATGGTCCCAAAATTAAATTTTGCATATTTCGGGGGTTTTGCCCTTAAAATGTTCACATCTTTGGCCAAAGGCTTAGGGAGGCAGAAAATGTGTCAAAACGGGATCAAAAGTCCCCAAAACTGATACAACAACACTTTAAAGCCCAAAACGTCAAGGAGAAAAGTGTTTTAATGTCACTTCCGGTTTTAAGGAGGTCACTTCCGGTTTGTCACTTCCGGTTTCAGACAATGCCAGTTTCCCAGGTAATTTCAAAGCTTTTTAAGTGCACGTTCACACTTGTGCGGCTGCGGAGTTCGCATTCAATTCGTAGCGCACTGCTCCTTCATTACATGCGATCTCATGTGCGGTGCGAATTTCAGCCATACACTTTGTATGGCTGAATTTGCACTGCATCCGCACCAAAGACGCACAGGAGGCATTTTTTGAGCCGCATCAAAATCAAATCGCACAGTGGTTCACACTTGTGCGATCCGATTCTGTGCGTACTTGCAGATCGCACTGCGATATGCAATCAAACTGGGGGTGTCGTTAACTTTTAATTGACACCCCCTGCGTATTGCATATGGCAGTGGGAACTGCTAGATGTGTGGATGCGATGCGGTAACATGCTGCATATTCGCAGCGTTCCCGCATCGCACAAGTGTGAACCGAGCCTAAGACTGAAATCCAGTCATTTTTCATCTCTCTGGTCATTTCTTGGTAAAAGGAAGCAAACATAGGTAAAATGGTCCCAAAATTAAATTTTGCATATTTCGGGGGTTTTGCCCTTAAAATGTTCACATCTTTGGCCAAAGGCTTAAGGAGGCAGAAAATGTGTCAAAACGGGATCAAAAGTCCCCAAAACTGATACAACAACACTTTAAAGCCCAAAACGTCAAAGAGAAAAGTGTTTTAATGTCACTTCCGGTTTTAAGGAGGTCACTTCCGGTTTGTCACTTCCGGTTTCAGACAATGCCAGTTTCCCAGGTAATTTCAAAGCTTTTTAAGTGCACGTTCACACTTGTGCGGCTGCGGAGATCACATTTAAATCGGAGAGCACTGCTCCTTCATTACATGCGATCTCATGTGCAGTGCGAATTTCAGCCATACACTTTGAATGGCTGAATTTGCACTGCATCCCCACCAAAGACGCACAGGAGGCATTTTTTGAGCCGCATCAAAATCAAATCGCACGGTGGTTCACACTTGTGCGATCCGATTCTGTGCATACTTGCAGATCGCACTGCGATATGCAATCAAACTGGGGGTGTCGTTAACTTTTATTTGACACCCCCTGCGTATTGCATATGGCAGTGGGAACTGCTAGATGTGTGGATGCGATGCGGTAACATGCTGCATATTCGCAGCGTTCCCGCATCGCACAAGTGTGAACCGAGCCTAAGACTGAAATCCAGTCATTTTTCATCTCTCTGGTCATTTCTTGGTAAAAGGAAGCAAACATAGGTAAAATGGTCCCAAAATTAAATTTTGCATATTTTGGGGTTTTGCCCTTAAAATGTTCACATCTTTGGCCAAAGGCTTAGGGAGGCAGAAAATGTGTCAAAACGGGATCAAAAGTCCCCAAAATGGATACAACAACACTTTAAAGCCCAAAACGTCAAGGAGAAAAGTGTTTTAATGCCACTTCCGGTTTTAAGGAGGTCACTTCCGGTTTGTCACTTCCGGTTTCAGACAATGCCAGTTTCCCAGGTGATTTCAAAGCTTTTTAAGTGCACGTTCACACTTGTGCGGCTGCGGAGATCACATTTAATTTGGAGCGCACTGCTTCTTCATTACATGCGATCTCATGTGCGGTGCGAATTTCAGCCATACACTTTGTATGGCTGAATTCGCACTGCATCCGCACCAAAGACGCACAGGAGACATTTTTTGAGCCGCATCAAAGTCAAATCGCACAGTGGTTCACACTTGTGCGATCCGATTCTGGGCGTACTTGCAGATCGCACTGCGATATGAAATCAAACTGGGGGTGTCGTTAACTTTTAATTGACACCCTCTGCGTATCGCATATGGCAGTGGAAACTGCTAGATGTGTGGATGCGATGCGGTAACACGCTGCATATTCGCAGCATTCCCGCATCGCACAAGTGTGAGCCGAGCCTAAGACTGAAATCCAGTCATTTTTCATCTCTCTGGTCATTTCTTGGTAAAAGGAAGCAAACACAGGTAAAATGGTCCCAAAATTAAATTTTGCATATTTTGGGGGTTTTGCCCTTAAAATGTTCACATCTTTGGCCAAAGGCTTAGGGAGCTAGAAAATGTGTCAAAATGGGATCAAAAGTCCCCAAAACTGATACAAAAACACTTTAAAGCCCAAAACGTCAAGGAGAAAAGTGTTTTAATGCCACTTCCGGTTTTAAGGAGGTCACTTCCGGTTTCAGACAATGCCAGTTTCCCAGGTAATTTCAAAGCTTTTTAAGTGCACGTTCACACTTGTGCGGCTGCGGAGATCACATTTAAATCGGAGAGCACTGCTCCTTCATTACATGCGATCTCATGTGCAGTGCGAATTTCAGCCATACACTTTGAATGGCTGAATTTGCACTGCATCCCCACCAAAGACGCACAGGAGGCATTTTTTGAGCCGCATCAAAATCAAATCGCACGGTGGTTCACACTTGTGCGATCCGATTCTGTGCATACTTGCAGATCGCACTGCGATATGCAATCAAACTGGGGGTGTCGTTAACTTTTATTTGACACCCCCTGTGTATTGCATATGGCAGTGGGAACTGCTAGATGTGTGGATGCGATGCGGTAACATGCTGCATATTCGCAGCGTTCCCGCATCGCACAAGTGTGAACCGAGCCTAAGACTGAAATCCAGTCATTTTTCATCTCTCTGGTCATTTCTTGGTAAAAGGAAGCAAACATAGGTAAAATGGTCCCAAAATTAAATTTTGCATATTTTGGGGTTTTGCCCTTAAAATGTTCACATCTTTGGCCAAAGGCTTAGGGAGGCAGAAAATGTGTCAAAACGGGATCAAAAGTCCCCAAAATGGATACAACAACACTTTAAAGCCCAAAACGTCAAGGAGAAAAGTGTTTTAATGCCACTTCCGGTTTTAAGGAGGTCACTTCCGGTTTGTCACTTCCGGTTTCAGACAATGCCAGTTTCCCAGGTGATTTCAAAGCTTTTTAAGTGCACGTTCACACTTGTGCGGCTGCGGAGATCACATTTAATTTGGAGCGCACTGCTTCTTCATTACATGCGATCTCATGTGCGGTGCGAATTTCAGCCATACACTTTGTATGGCTGAATTCGCACTGCATCCGCACCAAAGACGCACAGGAGACATTTTTTGAGCCGCATCAAAGTCAAATCGCACAGTGGTTCACACTTGTGCGATCCGATTCTGGGCGTACTTGCAGATCGCACTGCGATATGCAATCAAACTGGGGGTGTTGTTAACTTTTAATTGACACCCTCTGCGTATCGCATATGGCAGTGGAAACTGCTAGATGTGTGGATGCGATGCGGTAACACGCTGCATATTCGCAGCATTCCCGCATCGCACAAGTGTGAGCCGAGCCTAAGACTGAAATCCAGTCATTTTTCATCTCTCTGGTCATTTCTTGGTAAAAGGAAGCAAACACAGGTAAAATGGTCCCAAAATTAAATTTTGCATATTTTGGGGGTTTTGCCCTTAAAATGTTCACATCTTTGGCCAAAGGCTTAGGGAGCTAGAAAATGTGTCAAAATGGGATCAAAAGTCCCCAAAACGGATACAAAAACACTTTAAAGCCCAAAACGTCAAGGAGAAAAGTGTTTTAATGCCACTTCCGGTTTTAAGGAGGTCACTTCCGGTTTCAGACAATGCCAGTTTCCCAGGTAATTTCAAAGCTTTTTAAGTGCACGTTCACACTTGTGCGGCTGCGGAGATCGCATTTAATTCGGAGAGCACTACTCCTTCATTACATGCGATCTCATGTGCGGTGCGAATTTCAGCCATACACTTTGAATGGCTGAATTCGCACTGCATCCGCACCAAAGACGCACAGGAGGCATTTTTTGAGCTGCATCAAAATCAAATCGCACAGTGGTTCACACTTGTGCGATCCGATTCTGGGCATACTTGCAGATCGCACTGCGATATGCAATCAAACTGGGGGTGTCGTTAATTTTTAATTGACACCCCCTGCGTATCGCATATGGCAGTGGGAACTGCTAGATGTGTGGATGTGATGCGGTAACACGCTGCATATTCGCAGCGTTCCCGCATCGCACAAGTGTGAACCGAGCCTAAGACTGAAATCCAGTCATTTTTCATCTCTCTGGTCATTTCTTGGTAAAAGGAAGCAAACATAGGTAAAATGGTCCCAAAATTAAATTTTGCATATTTCGGGGGTTTTGCCCTTAAAATGTTCACATCTTTGGCCAAAGGCTTAGGGAGGCAGAAAATGTGTCAAAACGGGATCAAAAGTCCCCAAAACTGATACAACAACACTTTAAAGCCCAAAACGTCAAGGAGAAAAGTGTTTTAATGTCACTTCCGGTTTTAAGGAGGTCACTTCCGGTTTGTCACTTCCGGTTTCAGACAATGCCAGTTTCCCAGGTAATTTCAAAGCTTTTTAAGTGCACGTTCACACTTGTGCGGCTGCGGAGTTCGCATTCAATTCGGAGCGCACTGCTCCTTCATTACATGCGATCTCATGTGCGGTGCGAATTTCAGCCATACACTTTGTATGGCTGAATTTGCACTGCATCCGCACCAAAGACGCACAGGAGGCATTTTTTGAGCCGCATCAAAATCAAATCGCACAGTGGTTCACACTTGTGCAATCCGATTCTGTGCGTACTTGCAGATCGCACTGCGATATGCAATCAAACTGGGGGTGTCGTTAACTTTTAATTGACACCCCCTGCGTATTGCATATGGCAGTGGGAACTGCTAGATGTGTGGATGCGATGCGGTAACATGCTGCATATTCGCAGCGTTCCCGCATCGCACAAGTGTGAACCGAGCCTAAGACTGAAATCCAGTCATTTTTCATCTCTCTGGTCATTTCTTGGTAAAAGGAAGCAAACATAGGTAAAATGGTCCCAAAATTAAATTTTGCATATTTCGGGGGTTTTGCCCTTAAAATGTTCACATCTTTGGCCAAAGGCTTAGGGAGGCAGAAAATGTGTCAAAACGGGATCAAAAGTCCCCAAAACTGATACAACAACACTTTAAAGCCCAAAACGTCAAGGAGAAAAGTGTTTTAATGTCACTTCCGGTTTTAAGGAGGTCACTTCCGGTTTGTCACTTCCGGTTTCAGACAATGCCAGTTTCCCAGGTAATTTCAAAGCTTTTTAAGTGCACGTTCACACTTGTGCGGCTGCGGAGTTCGCATTCAATTCGTAGCGCACTGCTCCTTCATTACATGCGATCTCATGTGCGGTGCGAATTTCAGCCATACACTTTGTATGGCTGAATTTGCACTGCATCCGCACCAAAGACGCACAGGAGGCATTTTTTGAGCCGCATCAAAATCAAATCGCACAGTGGTTCACACTTGTGCGATCCGATTCTGTGCGTACTTGCAGATCGCACTGCGATATGCAATCAAACTGGGGGTGTCGTTAACTTTTAATTGACACCCCCTGCGTATTGCATATGGCAGTGGGAACTGCTAGATGTGTGGATGCGATGCGGTAACATGCTGCATATTCGCAGCGTTCCCGCATCGCACAAGTGTGAACCGAGCCTAAGACTGAAATCCAGTCATTTTTCATCTCTCTGGTCATTTCTTGGTAAAAGGAAGCAAACATAGGTAAAATGGTCCCAAAATTAAATTTTGCATATTTCGGGGGTTTTGCCCTTAAAATGTTCACATCTTTGGCCAAAGGCTTAAGGAGGCAGAAAATGTGTCAAAACGGGATCAAAAGTCCCCAAAACTGATACAACAACACTTTAAAGCCCAAAACGTCAAAGAGAAAAGTGTTTTAATGTCACTTCCGGTTTTAAGGAGGTCACTTCCGGTTTGTCACTTCCGGTTTCAGACAATGCCAGTTTCCCAGGTAATTTCAAAGCTTTTTAAGTGCACGTTCACACTTGTGCGGCTGCGGAGATCACATTTAAATCGGAGAGCACTGCTCCTTCATTACATGCGATCTCATGTGCAGTGCGAATTTCAGCCATACACTTTGAATGGCTGAATTTGCACTGCATCCCCACCAAAGACGCACAGGAGGCATTTTTTGAGCCGCATCAAAATCAAATCGCACGGTGGTTCACACTTGTGCGATCCGATTCTGTGCATACTTGCAGATCGCACTGCGATATGCAATCAAACTGGGGGTGTCGTTAACTTTTATTTGACACCCCCTGCGTATTGCATATGGCAGTGGGAACTGCTAGATGTGTGGATGCGATGCGGTAACATGCTGCATATTCGCAGCGTTCCCGCATCGCACAAGTGTGAACCGAGCCTAAGACTGAAATCCAGTCATTTTTCATCTCTCTGGTCATTTCTTGGTAAAAGGAAGCAAACATAGGTAAAATGGTCCCAAAATTAAATTTTGCATATTTTGGGGTTTTGCCCTTAAAATGTTCACATCTTTGGCCAAAGGCTTAGGGAGGCAGAAAATGTGTCAAAACGGGATCAAAAGTCCCCAAAATGGATACAACAACACTTTAAAGCCCAAAACGTCAAGGAGAAAAGTGTTTTAATGCCACTTCCGGTTTTAAGGAGGTCACTTCCGGTTTGTCACTTCCGGTTTCAGACAATGCCAGTTTCCCAGGTGATTTCAAAGCTTTTTAAGTGCACGTTCACACTTGTGCGGCTGCGGAGATCACATTTAATTTGGAGCGCACTGCTTCTTCATTACATGCGATCTCATGTGCGGTGCGAATTTCAGCCATACACTTTGTATGGCTGAATTCGCACTGCATCCGCACCAAAGACGCACAGGAGACATTTTTTGAGCCGCATCAAAGTCAAATCGCACAGTGGTTCACACTTGTGCGATCCGATTCTGGGCGTACTTGCAGATCGCACTGCGATATGAAATCAAACTGGGGGTGTCGTTAACTTTTAATTGACACCCTCTGCGTATCGCATATGGCAGTGGAAACTGCTAGATGTGTGGATGCGATGCGGTTACACGCTGCATATTCGCAGCATTCCCGCATCGCACAAGTGTGAGCCGAGCCTAAGACTGAAATCCAGTCATTTTTCATCTCTCTGGTCATTTCTTGGTAAAAGGAAGCAAACACAGGTAAAATGGTCCCAAAATTAAATTTTGCATATTTTGGGGGTTTTGCCCTTAAAATGTTCACATCTTTGGCCAAAGGCTTAGGGAGCTAGAAAATGTGTCAAAATGGGATCAAAAGTCCCCAAAACTGATACAAAAACACTTTAAAGCCCAAAACGTCAAGGAGAAAAGTGTTTTAATGCCACTTCCGGTTTTAAGGAGGTCACTTCCGGTTTCAGACAATGCCAGTTTCCCAGGTAATTTCAAAGCTTTTTAAGTGCACGTTCACACTTGTGCGGCTGCGGAGATCGCATTTAATTCGGAGAGCACTACTCCTTCATTACATGCGATCTCATGTGCGGTGCGAATTTCAGCCATACACTTTGAATGGCTGAATTTGCACTGCATCCGCACCAAAGACGCACAGGAGGCATTTTTTGAGCTGCATCAAAATCAAATCGCACAGTGGTTCACACTTGTGCGATCCGATTCTGGGCGTACTTGCAGATCGCACTGCGATATGAAATCAAACTGGGGGTGTCGTTAACTTTTAATTGACACCCTCTGCGTATCGCATATGGCAGTGGAAACTGCTAGATGTGTGGATGCGATGCGGTAACACGCTGCATATTCGCAGCATTCCCGCATCGCACAAGTGTGAGCCGAGCCTAAGACTGAAATCCAGTCATTTTTCATCTCTCTGGTCATTTCTTGGTAAAAGGAAGCAAACACAGGTAAAATGGTCCCAAAATTAAATTTTGCATATTTTGGGGGTTTTGCCCTTAAAATGTTCACATCTTTGGCCAAAGGCTTAGGGAGCTAGAAAATGTGTCAAAATGGGATCAAAAGTCCCCAAAACTGATACAAAAACACTTTAAAGCCCAAAACGTCAAGGAGAAAAGTGTTTTAATGCCACTTCCGGTTTTAAGGAGGTCACTTCCGGTTTCAGACAATGCCA
Source organism: Pelophylax lessonae (assembly GCF_965119305.1). Classification (NCBI taxonomy): domain Eukaryota; kingdom Metazoa; phylum Chordata; class Amphibia; order Anura; family Ranidae; genus Pelophylax; species Pelophylax lessonae. Next base: position 54,225 of record NW_028119797.1, read on the forward strand.
GTTTCCCAGGTAATTTCAAAGCTTTTTAAGTGCACGTTCACACTTGTGCGGCTGCGGAGATCACATTTAAATCGGAGAGCACTGCTCCTTCATTACATGCGATCTCATGTGCAGTGCGAATTTCAGCCATACACTTTGAATGGCTGAATTTGCACTGCATCCCCACCAAAGACGCACAGGAGGCATTTTTTGAGCCGCATCAAAATCAAATCGCACGGTGGTTCACACTTGTGCGATCCGATTCTGTGCATACTTGCAGATCGCACTGCGATATGCAATCAAACTGGGGGTGTCGTTAACTTTTATTTGACACCCCCTGCGTATTGCATATGGCAGTGGGAACTGCTAGATGTGTGGATGCGATGCGGTAACATGCTGCATATTCGCAGCGTTCCCGCATCGCACAAGTGTGAACCGAGCCTAAGACTGAAATCCAGTCATTTTTCATCTCTCTGGTCATTTCTTGGTAAAAGGAAGCAAACATAGGTAAAATGGTCCCAAAATTAAATTTTGCATATTTTGGGGTTTTGCCCTTAAAATGTTCACATCTTTGGCCAAAGGCTTAGGGAGGCAGAAAATGTGTCAAAACGGGATCAAAAGTCCCCAAAATGGATACAACAACACTTTAAAGCCCAAAACGTCAAGGAGAAAAGTGTTTTAATGCCACTTCCGGTTTTAAGGAGGTCACTTCCGGTTTGTCACTTCCGGTTTCAGACAATGCCAGTTTCCCAGGTGATTTCAAAGCTTTTTAAGTGCACGTTCACACTTGTGCGGCTGCGGAGATCACATTTAATTTGGAGCGCACTGCTTCTTCATTACATGCGATCTCATGTGCGGTGCGAATTTCAGCCATACACTTTGTATGGCTGAATTCGCACTGCATCCGCACCAAAGACGCACAGGAGACATTTTTTGAGCCGCATCAAAGTCAAATCGCACAGTGGTTCACACTTGTGCGATCCGATTCTGGGCGTACTTGCAGATCGCACTGCGATATGCAATCAAACTGGGGGTGTTGTTAACTTTTAATTGACACCCTCTGCGTATCGCATATGGCAGTGGAAACTGCTAGATGTGTGGATGCGATGCGGTAACACGCTGCATATTCGCAGCATTCCCGCATCGCACAAGTGTGAGCCGAGCCTAAGACTGAAATCCAGTCATTTTTCATCTCTCTGGTCATTTCTTGGTAAAAGGAAGCAAACACAGGTAAAATGGTCCCAAAATTAAATTTTGCATATTTTGGGGGTTTTGCCCTTAAAATGTTCACATCTTTGGCCAAAGGCTTAGGGAGCTAGAAAATGTGTCAAAATGGGATCAAAAGTCCCCAAAACGGATACAAAAACACTTTAAAGCCCAAAACGTCAAGGAGAAAAGTGTTTTAATGCCACTTCCGGTTTTAAGGAGGTCACTTCCGGTTTCAGACAATGCCAGTTTCCCAGGTAATTTCAAAGCTTTTTAAGTGCACGTTCACACTTGTGCGGCTGCGGAGATCGCATTTAATTCGGAGAGCACTACTCCTTCATTACATGCGATCTCATGTGCGGTGCGAATTTCAGCCATACACTTTGAATGGCTGAATTCGCACTGCATCCGCACCAAAGACGCACAGGAGGCATTTTTTGAGCTGCATCAAAATCAAATCGCACAGTGGTTCACACTTGTGCGATCCGATTCTGGGCATACTTGCAGATCGCACTGCGATATGCAATCAAACTGGGGGTGTCGTTAATTTTTAATTGACACCCCCTGCGTATCGCATATGGCAGTGGGAACTGCTAGATGTGTGGATGTGATGCGGTAACACGCTGCATATTCGCAGCGTTCCCGCATCGCACAAGTGTGAACCGAGCCTAAGACTGAAATCCAGTCATTTTTCATCTCTCTGGTCATTTCTTGGTAAAAGGAAGCAAACATAGGTAAAATGGTCCCAAAATTAAATTTTGCATATTTCGGGGGTTTTGCCCTTAAAATGTTCACATCTTTGGCCAAAGGCTTAGGGAGGCAGAAAATGTGTCAAAACGGGATCAAAAGTCCCCAAAACTGATACAACAACACTTTAAAGCCCAAAACGTCAAGGAGAAAAGTGTTTTAATGTCACTTCCGGTTTTAAGGAGGTCACTTCCGGTTTGTCACTTCCGGTTTCAGACAATGCCAGTTTCCCAGGTAATTTCAAAGCTTTTTAAGTGCACGTTCACACTTGTGCGGCTGCGGAGTTCGCATTCAATTCGGAGCGCACTGCTCCTTCATTACATGCGATCTCATGTGCGGTGCGAATTTCAGCCATACACTTTGTATGGCTGAATTTGCACTGCATCCGCACCAAAGACGCACAGGAGGCATTTTTTGAGCCGCATCAAAATCAAATCGCACAGTGGTTCACACTTGTGCAATCCGATTCTGTGCGTACTTGCAGATCGCACTGCGATATGCAATCAAACTGGGGGTGTCGTTAACTTTTAATTGACACCCCCTGCGTATTGCATATGGCAGTGGGAACTGCTAGATGTGTGGATGCGATGCGGTAACATGCTGCATATTCGCAGCGTTCCCGCATCGCACAAGTGTGAACCGAGCCTAAGACTGAAATCCAGTCATTTTTCATCTCTCTGGTCATTTCTTGGTAAAAGGAAGCAAACATAGGTAAAATGGTCCCAAAATTAAATTTTGCATATTTCGGGGGTTTTGCCCTTAAAATGTTCACATCTTTGGCCAAAGGCTTAGGGAGGCAGAAAATGTGTCAAAACGGGATCAAAAGTCCCCAAAACTGATACAACAACACTTTAAAGCCCAAAACGTCAAGGAGAAAAGTGTTTTAATGTCACTTCCGGTTTTAAGGAGGTCACTTCCGGTTTGTCACTTCCGGTTTCAGACAATGCCAGTTTCCCAGGTAATTTCAAAGCTTTTTAAGTGCACGTTCACACTTGTGCGGCTGCGGAGTTCGCATTCAATTCGTAGCGCACTGCTCCTTCATTACATGCGATCTCATGTGCGGTGCAAATTTCAGCCATACACTTTGTATGGCTGAATTTGCACTGCATCCGCACCAAAGACGCACAGGAGGCATTTTTTGAGCCGCATCAAAATCAAATCGCACAGTGGTTCACACTTGTGCGATCCGATTCTGTGCGTACTTGCAGATCGCACTGCGATATGCAATCAAACTGGGGGTGTCGTTAACTTTTAATTGACACCCCCTGCGTATTGCATATGGCAGTGGGAACTGCTAGATGTGTGGATGCGATGCGGTAACATGCTGCATATTCGCAGCGTTCCCGCATCGCACAAGTGTGAACCGAGCCTAAGACTGAAATCCAGTCATTTTTCATCTCTCTGGTCATTTCTTGGTAAAAGGAAGCAAACATAGGTAAAATGGTCCCAAAATTAAATTTTGCATATTTCGGGGGTTTTGCCCTTAAAATGTTCACATCTTTGGCCAAAGGCTTAAGGAGGCAGAAAATGTGTCAAAACGGGATCAAAAGTCCCCAAAACTGATACAACAACACTTTAAAGCCCAAAACGTCAAAGAGAAAAGTGTTTTAATGTCACTTCCGGTTTTAAGGAGGTCACTTCCGGTTTGTCACTTCCGGTTTCAGACAATGCCAGTTTCCCAGGTAATTTCAAAGCTTTTTAAGTGCACGTTCACACTTGTGCGGCTGCGGAGATCACATTTAAATCGGAGAGCACTGCTCCTTCATTACATGCGATCTCATGTGCAGTGCGAATTTCAGCCATACACTTTGAATGGCTGAATTTGCACTGCATCCCCACCAAAGACGCACAGGAGGCATTTTTTGAGCCGCATCAAAATCAAATCGCACGGTGGTTCACACTTGTGCGATCCGATTCTGTGCATACTTGCAGATCGCACTGCGATATGCAATCAAACTGGGGGTGTCGTTAACTTTTATTTGACACCCCCTGCGTATTGCATATGGCAGTGGGAACTGCTAGATGTGTGGATGCGATGCGGTAACATGCTGCATATTCGCAGCGTTCCCGCATCGCACAAGTGTGAACCGAGCCTAAGACTGAAATCCAGTCATTTTTCATCTCTCTGGTCATTTCTTGGTAAAAGGAAGCAAACATAGGTAAAATGGTCCCAAAATTAAATTTTGCATATTTTGGGGTTTTGCCCTTAAAATGTTCACATCTTTGGCCAAAGGCTTAGGGAGGCAGAAAATGTGTCAAAACGGGATCAAAAGTCCCCAAAATGGATACAACAACACTTTAAAGCCCAAAACGTCAAGGAGAAAAGTGTTTTAATGCCACTTCCGGTTTTAAGGAGGTCACTTCCGGTTTGTCACTTCCGGTTTCAGACAATGCCAGTTTCCCAGGTGATTTCAAAGCTTTTTAAGTGCACGTTCACACTTGTGCGGCTGCGGAGATCACATTTAATTTGGAGCGCACTGCTTCTTCATTACATGCGATCTCATGTGCGGTGCGAATTTCAGCCATACACTTTGTATGGCTGAATTCGCACTGCATCCGCACCAAAGACGCACAGGAGACATTTTTTGAGCCGCATCAAAGTCAAATCGCACAGTGGTTCACACTTGTGCGATCCGATTCTGGGCGTACTTGCAGATCGCACTGCGATATGAAATCAAACTGGGGGTGTCGTTAACTTTTAATTGACACCCTCTGCGTATCGCATATGGCAGTGGAAACTGCTAGATGTGTGGATGCGATGCGGTAACACGCTGCATATTCGCAGCATTCCCGCATCGCACAAGTGTGAGCCGAGCCTAAGACTGAAATCCAGTCATTTTTCATCTCTCTGGTCATTTCTTGGTAAAAGGAAGCAAACACAGGTAAAATGGTCCCAAAATTAAATTTTGCATATTTTGGGGGTTTTGCCCTTAAAATGTTCACATCTTTGGCCAAAGGCTTAGGGAGCTAGAAAATGTGTCAAAATGGGATCAAAAGTCCCCAAAACTGATACAAAAACACTTTAAAGCCCAAAACGTCAAGGAGAAAAGTGTTTTAATGCCACTTCCGGTTTTAAGGAGGTCACTTCCGGTTTCAGACAATGCCAGTTTCCCAGGTAATTTCAAAGCTTTTTAAGTGCACGTTCACACTTGTGCGGCTGCGGAGATCGCATTTAATTCGGAGAGCACTACTCCTTCATTACATGCGATCTCATGTGCGGTGCGAATTTCAGCCATACACTTTGAATGGCTGAATTTGCACTGCATCCGCACCAAAGACGCACAGGAGGCATTTTTTGAGCTGCATCAAAATCAAATCGCACAGTGGTTCACACTTGTGCGATCCGATTCTGGGCATACTTGCAGATCGCACTGCGATATGCAATCAAACTGGGGGTGTCGTTAATTTTTAATTGACACCCCCTGCGTATCGCATATGGCAGTGGGAACTGCTAGATGTGTGGATGTGATGCGGTAACACGCTGCATATTCGCAGCGTTCCCGCATCGCACAAGTGTGAACCGAGCCTAAGACTGAAATCCAGTCATTTTTCATCTCTCTGGTCATTTCTTGGTAAAAGGAAGCAAACATAGGTAAAATGGTCCCAAAATTAAATTTTGCATATTTTGGGGTTTTGCCCTTAAAATGTTCACATCTTTGGCCAAAGGCTTAGGGAGGCAGAAAATGTGTCAAAACGGGATCAAAAGTCCCCAAAATGGATACAACAACACTTTAAAGCCCAAAACGTCAAGGAGAAAAGTGTTTTAATGCCACTTCCGGTTTTAAGGAGGTCACTTCCGGTTTGTCACTTCCGGTTTCAGACAATGCCAGTTTCCCAGGTGATTTCAAAGCTTTTTAAGTGCACGTTCACACTTGTGCGGCTGCGGAGATCACATTTAATTTGGAGCGCACTGCTTCTTCATTACATGCGATCTCATGTGCGGTGCGAATTTCAGCCATACACTTTGTATGGCTGAATTCGCACTGCATCCGCACCAAAGACGCACAGGAGACATTTTTTGAGCCGCATCAAAGTCAAATCGCACAGTGGTTCACACTTGTGCGATCCGATTCTGGGCGTACTTGCAGATCGCACTGCGATATGAAATCAAACTGGGGGTGTCGTTAACTTTTAATTGACACCCTCTGCGTATCGCATATGGCAGTGGAAACTGCTAGATGTGTGGATGCGATGCGGTAACACGCTGCATATTCGCAGCATTCCCGCATCGCACAAGTGTGAGCCGAGCCTAAGACTGAAATCCAGTCATTTTTCATCTCTCTGGTCATTTCTTGGTAAAAGGAAGCAAACACAGGTAAAATGGTCCCAAAATTAAATTTTGCATATTTTGGGGGTTTTGCCCTTAAAATGTTCACATCTTTGGCCAAAGGCTTAGGGAGCTAGAAAATGTGTCAAAATGGGATCAAAAGTCCCCAAAACTGATACAAAAACACTTTAAAGCCCAAAACGTCAAGGAGAAAAGTGTTTTAATGCCACTTCCGGTTTTAAGGAGGTCACTTCCGGTTTCAGACAATGCCAGTTTCCCAGGTAATTTCAAAGCTTTTTAAGTGCACGTTCACACTTGTGCGGCTGCGGAGATCGCATTTAATTCGGAGAGCACTACTCCTTCATTACATGCGATCTCATGTGCGGTGCGAATTTCAGCCATACACTTTGAATGGCTGAATTTGCACTGCATCCGCACCAAAGACGCACAGGAGGCATTTTTTGAGCTGCATCAAAATCAAATCGCACAGTGGTTCACACTTGTGCGATCCGATTCTGGGCATACTTGCAGATCGCACTGCGATATGCAATCAAACTGGGGGTGTCGTTAATTTTTAATTGACACCCCCTGCGTATCGCATATGGCAGTGGGAACTGCTAGATGTGTGGATGTGATGCGGTAACACGCTGCATATTCGCAGCGTTCCCGCATCGCACAAGTGTGAACCGAGCCTAAGACTGAAATCCAGTCATTTTTCATCTCTCTGGTCATTTCTTGGTAAAAGGAAGCAAACATAGGTAAAATGGTCCCAAAATTAAATTTTGCATATTTCGGGGGTTTTGCCCTTAAAATGTTCACATCTTTGGCCAAAGGCTTAAGGAGGCAGAAAATGTGTCAAAACGGGATCAAAAGTCCTCAAAACTGATACAACAACACTTTAAAGCCCAAAACGTCAAAGAGAAAAGTGTTTTAATGTCACTTCCGGTTTTAAGGAGGTCACTTCCGGTTTCAGACAATGCCAGTTTCCCAGGTAATTTCAAAGCTTTTTAAGTGCACGTTCACACTTGTGCGGCTGCGGAGATCACATTTAAATCGGAGAGCACTGCTCCTTCATTACATGCGATCTCATGTGCAGTGCGAATTTCAGCCATACACTTTGAATGGCTGAATTTGCACTGCATCCCCACCAAAGACGCACAGGAGGCATTTTTTGAGCCGCATCAAAATCAAATCGCACGGTGGTTCACACTTGTGCGATCCGATTCTGTGCATACTTGCAGATCGCACTGCGATATGCAATCAAACTGGGGGTGTCGTTAACTTTTATTTGACACCCCCTGCGTATTGCATATGGCAGTGGGAACTGCTAGATGTGTGGATGCGATGCGGTAACATGCTGCATATTCGCAGCGTTCCCGCATCGCACAAGTGTGAACCGAGCCTAAGACTGAAATCCAGTCATTTTTCATCTCTCTGGTCATTTCTTGGTAAAAGGAAGCAAACATAGGTAAAATGGTCCCAAAATTAAATTTTGCATATTTTGGGGTTTTGCCCTTAAAATGTTCACATCTTTGGCCAAAGGCTTAGGGAGGCAGAAAATGTGTCAAAACGGGATCAAAAGTCCCCAAAATGGATACAACAACACTTTAAAGCCCAAAACGTCAAGGAGAAAAGTGTTTTAATGCCACTTCCGGTTTTAAGGAGGTCACTTCCGGTTTGTCACTTCCGGTTTCAGACAATGCCAGTTTCCCAGGTGATTTCAAAGCTTTTTAAGTGCACGTTCACACTTGTGCGGCTGCGGAGATCACATTTAATTTGGAGCGCACTGCTTCTTCATTACATGCGATCTCATGTGCGGTGCGAATTTCAGCCATACACTTTGTATGGCTGAATTCGCACTGCATCCGCACCAAAGACGCACAGGAGACATTTTTTGAGCCGCATCAAAGTCAAATCGCACAGTGGTTCACACTTGTGCGATCCGATTCTGGGCGTACTTGCAGATCGCACTGCGATATGCAATCAAACTGGGGGTGTCGTTAACTTTTAATTGACACCCTCTGCGTATCGCATATGGCAGTGGAAACTGCTAGATGTGTGGATGCGATGCGGTAACACGCTGCATATTCGCAGCATTCCCGCATCGCACAAGTGTGAGCCGAGCCTAAGACTGAAATCCAGTCATTTTTCATCTCTCTGGTCATTTCTTGGTAAAAGGAAGCAAACACAGGTAAAATGGTCCCAAAATTAAATTTTGCATATTTTGGGGGTTTTGCCCTTAAAATGTTCACATCTTTGGCCAAAGGCTTAGGGAGCTAGAAAATGTGTCAAAATGGGATCAAAAGTCCCCAAAACTGATACAAAAACACTTTAAAGCCCAAAACGTCAAGGAGAAAAGTGTTTTAATGCCACTTCCGGTTTTAAGGAGGTCACTTCCGGTTTCAGACAATGCCAGTTTCCCAGGTAATTTCAAAGCTTTTTAAGTGCACGTTCACACTTGTGCGGCTGCGGAGATCGCATTTAATTCGGAGAGCACTACTCCTTCATTACATGCGATCTCATGTGCGGTGCGAATTTCAGCCATACACTTTGAATGGCTGAATTTGCACTGCATCCGCACCAAAGACGCACAGGAGGCATTTTTTGAGCTGCATCAAAATCAAATCGCACAGTGGTTCACACTTGTGCGATCCGATTCTGGGCATACTTGCAGATCGCACTGCGATATGCAATCAAACTGGGGGTGTCGTTAATTTTTAATTGACACCCCCTGCGTATCGCATATGGCAGTGGGAACTGCTAGATGTGTGGATGTGATGCGGTAACACGCTGCATATTCGCAGCGTTCCCGCATCGCACAAGTGTGAACCGAGCCTAAGACTGAAATCCAGTCATTTTTCATCTCTCTGGTCATTTCTTGGTAAAAGGAAGCAAACATAGGTAAAATGGTCCCAAAATTAAATTTTGCATATTTCGGGGGTTTTGCCCTTAAAATGTTCACATCTTTGGCCAAAGGCTTAGGGAGGCAGAAAATGTGTCAAAACGGGATCAAAAGTCCCCAAAACTGATACAACAACACTTTAAAGCCCAAAACGTCAAGGAGAAAAGTGTTTTAATGTCACTTCCGGTTTTAAGGAGGTCACTTCCGGTTTGTCACTTCCGGTTTCAGACAATGCCAGTTTCCCAGGTAATTTCAAAGCTTTTTAAGTGCACGTTCACACTTGTGCGGCTGCGGAGTTCGCATTCAATTCGGAGCGCACTGCTCCTTCATTACATGCGATCTCATGTGCGGTGCGAATTTCAGCCATACACTTTGTATGGCTGAATTTGCACTGCATCCGCACCAAAGACGCACAGGAGGCATTTTTTGAGCCGCATCAAAATCAAATCGCACAGTGGTTCACACTTGTGCGATCCGATTCTGTGCGTACTTGCAGATCGCACTGCGATATGCAATCAAACTGGGGGTGTCGTTAACTTTTAATTGACACCCCCTGCGTATTGCATATGGCAGTGGGAACTGCTAGATGTGTGGATGCGATGCGGTATTATGCTGCATATTCGCAGCGTTCCCGCATCGCACAAGTGTGAACCGAGCCTAAGACTGAAATCCAGTCATTTTTCATCTCTCTGGTCATTTCTTGGTAAAAGGAAGCAAACATAGGTAAAATGGTCCCAAAATTAAATTTTGCATATTTCGGGGGTTTTGCCCTTAAAATGTTCACATCTTTGGCCAAAGGCTTAAGGAGGCAGAAAATGTGTCAAAACGGGATCAAAAGTCCCCAAAACTGATACAACAACACTTTAAAGCCCAAAACGTCAAGGAGAAAAGTGTTTTAATGTCACTTCCGGTTTTAAGGAGGTCACTTCCGGTTTGTCACTTCCGGTTTCAGACAATGCCAGTTTCCCAGGTAATTTCAAAGCTTTTTAAGTGCACGTTCACACTTGTGCGGCTGCGGAGATCACATTTAAATCGGAGAGCACTGCTCCTTCATTACATGCGATCTCATGTGCAGTGCGAATTTCAGCCATACACTTTGAATGGCTGAATTTGCACTGCATCCCCACCAAAGACGCACAGGAGGCATTTTTTGAGCTGCATCAAAATCAAATCGCACGGTGGTTCACACTTGTGCGATCCGATTCTGTGCATACTTGCAGATCGCACTGCGATATGCAATCAAACTGGGGGTGTCGTTAACTTTTATTTGACACCCCCTGCGTATTGCATATGGCAGTGGGAACTGCTAGATGTGTGGATGCGATGCGGTAACATGCTGCATATTCGCAGCGTTCCCGCATCGCACAAGTGTGAACCGAGCCTAAGACTGAAATCCAGTCATTTTTCATCTCTCTGGTCATTTCTTGGTAAAAGGAAGCAAACATAGGTAAAATGGTCCCAAAATTAAATTTTGCATATTTTGGGGTTTTGCCCTTAAAATGTTCACATCTTTGGCCAAAGGCTTAGGGAGGCAGAAAATGTGTCAAAACGGGATCAAAAGTCCCCAAAATGGATACAACAACACTTTAAAGCCCAAAACGTCAAGGAGAAAAGTGTTTTAATGCCACTTCCGGTTTTAAGGAGGTCACTTCCGGTTTGTCACTTCCGGTTTCAGACAATGCCAGTTTCCCAGGTGATTTCAAAGCTTTTTAAGTGCACGTTCACACTTGTGCGGCTGCGGAGATCACATTTAATTTGGAGCGCACTGCTCCTTCATTACATGCGATCTCATGTGCGGTGCGAATTTCAGCCATACACTTTGTATGGCTGAATTCGCACTGCATCCGCACCAAAGACGCACAGGAGACATTTTTTGAGCCGCATCAAAGTCAAATCGCACAGTGGTTCACACTTGTGCGATCCGATTCTGGGCGTACTTGCAGATCGCACTGCGATATGCAATCAAACTGGGGGTGTCGTTAACTTTTAATTGACACCCTCTGCGTATCGCATATGGCAGTGGAAACTGCTAGATGTGTGGATGCGATGCGGTAACACGCTGCATATTCGCAGCATTCCCGCATCGCACAAGTGTGAGCCGAGCCTAAGACTGAAATCCAGTCATTTTTCATCTCTCTGGTCATTTCTTGGTAAAAGGAAGCAAACACAGGTAAAATGGTCCCAAAATTAAATTTTGCATATTTTGGGGGTTTTGCCCTTAAAATGTTCACATCTTTGGCCAAAGGCTTAGGGAGCTAGAAAATGTATCAAAATGGGATCAAAAGTCCCCAAAACGGATACAAAAACACTTTAAAGCCCAAAACGTCAAGGAGAAAAGTGTTTTAATGCCACTTCCGGTTTTAAGGAGGTCACTTCCGGTTTCAGACAATGCCAGTTTCCCAGGTAATTTCAAAGCTTTTTAAGTGCACGTTCACACTTGTGCGGCTGCGGAGATCGCATTTAATTCGGAGAGCACTACTCCTTCATTACATGCGATCTCATGTGCGGTGCGAATTTCAGCCATACACTTTGAATGGCTGAATTCGCACTGCATCCGCACCAAAGACGCACAGGAGGCATTTTTTGAGCTGCATCAAAATCAAATCGCACAGTGGTTCACACTTGTGCGATCCGATTCTGGGCATACTTGCAGATCGCACTGCGATATGCAATCAAACTGGGGGTGTCGTTAACTTTTATTTGACACCCCCTGCGTATTGCATATGGCAGTGGGAACTGCTAGATGTGTGGATGCGATGCGGTAACATGCTGCATATTCGCAGCGTTCCCGCATCGCACAAGTGTGAACCGAGCCTAAGACTGAAATCCAGTCATTTTTCATCTCTCTGGTCATTTCTTGGTAAAAGGAAGCAAACATAGGTAAAATGGTCCCAAAATTAAATTTTGCATATTTTGGGGGTTTTGCCCTTAAAATGTTCACATCTTTGGCCAAAGGCTTAGGGAGGCAGAAAATGTGTCAAAACGGGATCAAAAGTCCCCAAAACTGATACAACAACACTTTAAAGCCCAAAACGTCAAGGAGAAAAGTGTTTTAATGTCACTTCCGGTTTTAAGGAGGTCACTTCCGGTTTGTCACTTCCGGTTTCAGACAATGCCAGTTTCCCAGGTAATTTCAAAGCTTTTTAAGTGCACGTTCACACTTGTGCGGCTGCGGAGATCACATTTAAATCGGAGAGCACTGCTCCTTCATTACATGCGATCTCATGTGCAGTGCGAATTTCAGCCATACACTTTGAATGGCTGAATTTGCACTGCATCCCCACCAAAGACGCACAGGAGGCATTTTTTGAGCCGCATCAAAATCAAATCGCACGGTGGTTCACACTTGTGCGATCCGATTCTGTGCATACTTGCAGATCGCACTGCGATATGCAATCAAACTGGGGGTGTCGTTAACTTTTATTTGACACCCCCTGCGTATTGCATATGGCAGTGGGAACTGCTAGATGTGTGGATGCGATGCGGTAACATGCTGCATATTCGCAGCATTCCCGCATCGCACAAGTGTGAGCCGAGCCTAAGACTGAAATCCAGTCATTTTTCATCTCTCTGGTCATTTCTTGGTAAAAGGAAGCAAACATAGGTAAAATGGTCCCAAAATTAAATTTTGCATATTTTGGGGTTTTGCCCTTAAAATGTTCACATCTTTGGCCAAAGGCTTAGGGAGGCAGAAAATGTGTCAAAACGGGATCAAAAGTCCCCAAAATGGATACAACAACACTTTAAAGCCCAAAACGTCAAGGAGAAAAGTGTTTTAATGCCACTTCCGGTTTTAAGGAGGTCACTTCCGGTTTGTCACTTCCGGTTTCAGACAATGCCAGTTTCCCAGGTGATTTCAAAGCTTTTTAAGTGCACGTTCACACTTGTGCGGCTGCGGAGATCACATTTAATTTGGAGCGCACTGCTTCTTCATTACATGCGATCTCATGTGCGGTGCGAATTTCAGCCATACACTTTGTATGGCTGAATTCGCACTGCATCCGCACCAAAGACGCACAGGAGACATTTTTTGAGCCGCATCAAAGTCAAATCGCACAGTGGTTCACACTTGTGCGATCCGATTCTGGGCGTACTTGCAGATCGCACTGCGATATGCAATCAAACTGGGGGTGTCGTTAACTTTTAATTGACACCCTCTGCGTATCGCATATGGCAGTGGAAACTGCTAGATGTGTGGATGCGATGCGGTAACACGCTGCATATTCGCAGCATTCCCGCATCGCACAAGTGTGAGCCGAGCCTAAGACTGAAATCCAGTCATTTTTCATCTCTCTGGTCATTTCTTGGTAAAAGGAAGCAAACATAGGTAAAATGGTCCCAAAATTAAATTTTGCATATTTCGGGGGTTTTGCCCTTAAAATGTTCACATCTTTGGCCAAAGGCTTAAGGAGGCAGAAAATGTGTCAAAACGGGATCAAAAGTCCCCAAAACTGATACAACAACACTTTAAAGCCCAAAACGTCAAGGAGAAAAGTGTTTTAATGTCACTTCCGGTTTTAAGGAGGTCACTTCCGGTTTGTCACTTCCGGTTTCAGACAATGCCAGTTTCCCAGGTAATTTCAAAGCTTTTTAAGTGCACGTTCACACTTGTGCGGCTGCGGAGATCACATTTAAATCGGAGAGCACTGCTCCTTCATTACATGCGATCTCATGTGCAGTGCGAATTTCAGCCATACACTTTGAATGGCTGAATTTGCACTGCATCCCCACCAAAGACGCACAGGAGGCATTTTTTGAGCCGCATCAAAATCAAATCGCACGGTGGTTCACACTTGTGCGATCCGATTCTGTGCATACTTGCAGATCGCACTGCGATATGCAATCAAACTGGGGGTGTCGTTAACTTTTATTTGACACCCCCTGCGTATTGCATATGGCAGTGGGAACTGCTAGATGTGTGGATGCGATGCGGTAACATGCTGCATATTCGCAGCGTTCCCGCATCGCACAAGTGTGAACCGAGCCTAAGACTGAAATCCAGTCATTTTTCATCTCTCTGGTCATTTCTTGGTAAAAGGAAGCAAACATAGGTAAAATGGTCCCAAAATTAAATTTTGCATATTTTGGGGTTTTGCCCTTAAAATGTTCACATCTTTGGCCAAAGGCTTAGGGAGGCAGAAAATGTGTCAAAACGGGATCAAAAGTCCCCAAAATGGATACAACAACACTTTAAAGCCCAAAACGTCAAGGAGAAAAGTGTTTTAATGCCACTTCCGGTTTTAAGGAGGTCACTTCCGGTTTGTCACTTCCGGTTTCAGACAATGCCAGTTTCCCAGGTGATTTCAAAGCTTTTTAAGTGCACGTTCACACTTGTGCGGCTGCGGAGATCACATTTAATTTGGAGCGCACTGCTTCTTCATTACATGCGATCTCATGTGCGGTGCGAATTTCAGCCATACACTTTGTATGGCTGAATTCGCACTGCATCCGCACCAAAGACGCACAGGAGACATTTTTTGAGCCGCATCAAAGTCAAATCGCACAGTGGTTCACACTTGTGCGATCCGATTCTGGGCGTACTTGCAGATCGCACTGCGATATGCAATCAAACTGGGGGTGTCGTTAACTTTTAATTGACACCCTCTGCGTATCGCATATGGCAGTGGAAACTGCTAGATGTGTGGATGCGATGCGGTAACACGCTGCATATTCGCAGCATTCCCGCATCGCACAAGTGTGAGCCGAGCCTAAGACTGAAATCCAGTCATTTTTCATCTCTCTGGTCATTTCTTGGTAAAAGGAAGCAAACACAGGTAAAATGGTCCCAAAATTAAATTTTGCATATTTTGGGGGTTTTGCCCTTAAAATGTTCACATCTTTGGCCAAAGGCTTAGGGAGCTAGAAAATGTGTCAAAATGGGATCAAAAGTCCCCAAAACAGATACAAAAACACTTTAAAGCCCAAAACGTCAAGGAGAAAAGTGTTTTAATGCCACTTCCGGTTTTAAGGAGGTCACTTCCGGTTTCAGACAATGCCAGTTTCCCAGGTAATTTCAAAGCTTTTTAAGTGCACGTTCACACTTGTGCGGCTGCGGAGATCGCATTTAATTCGGAGAGCACTACTCCTTCATTACATGCGATCTCATGTGCGGTGCGAATTTCAGCCATACACTTTGAATGGCTGAATTCGCACTGCATCCGCACCAAAGACGCACAGGAGGCATTTTTTGAGCTGCATCAAAATCAAATCGCACAGTGGTTCACACTTGTGCGATCCGATTCTGGGCATACTTGCAGATCGCACTGCGATATGCAATCAAACTGGGGGTGTCGTTAATTTTTAATTGACACCCCCTGCGTATCGCATATGGCAGTGGGAACTGCTAGATGTGTGGATGCGATGCGGTAACACGCTGCATATTCGCAGCGTTCCCGCATCGCACAAGTGTGAACCGAGCCTAAGACTGAAATCCAGTCATTTTTCATCTCTCTGGTCATTTCTTGGTAAAAGGAAGCAAACATAGGTAAAATGGTCCCAAAATTAAATTTTGCATATTTCGGGGGTTTTGCCCTTAAAATGTTCACATCTTTGGCCAAAGGCTTAGGGAGGCAGAAAATGTGTCAAAACGGGATCAAAAGTCCCCAAAACTGATACAACAACACTTTAAAGCCCAAAACGTCAAGGAGAAAAGTGTTTTAATGTCACTTCCGGTTTTAAGGAGGTCTCTTCCGGTTTGTCACTTCCGGTTTCAGACAATGCCAGTTTCCCAGGTAATTTCAAAGCTTTTTAAGTGCACGTTCACACTTGTGCGGCTGCGGAGATCACATTTAAATCGGAGAGCACTGCTCCTTCATTACATGCGATCTCATGTGCAGTGCGAATTTCAGCCATACACTTTGAATGGCTGAATTTGCACTGCATCCCCACCAAAGACGCACAGGAGGCATTTTTTGAGCCGCATCAAAATCAAATCGCACGGTGGTTCACACTTGTGCGATCCGATTCTGTGCATACTTGCAGATCGCACTGCGATATGCAATCAAACTGGGGGTGTCGTTAACTTTTATTTGACACCCCCTGCGTATTGCATATGGCAGTGGGAACTGCTAGATGTGTGGATGCGATGCGGTAACATGCTGCATATTCGCAGCGTTCCCGCATCGCACAAGTGTGAACCGAGCCTAAGACTGAAATCCAGTCATTTTTCATCTCTCTGGTCATTTCTTGGTAAAAGGAAGCAAACATAGGTAAAATGGTCCCAAAATTAAATTTTGCATATTTTGGGGTTTTGCCCTTAAAATGTTCACATCTTTGGCCAAAGGCTTAGGGAGGCAGAAAATGTGTCAAAACGGGATCAAAAGTCCCCAAAATGGATACAACAACACTTTAAAGCCCAAAACGTCAAGGAGAAAAGTGTTTTAATGCCACTTCCGGTTTTAAGGAGGTCACTTCCGGTTTGTCACTTCCGGTTTCAGACAATGCCAGTTTCCCAGGTGATTTCAAAGCTTTTTAAGTGCACGTTCACACTTGTGCGGCTGCGGAGATCACATTTAATTTGGAGCGCACTGCTTCTTCATTACATGCGATCTCATGTGCGGTGCGAATTTCAGCCATACACTTTGTATGGCTGAATTCGCACTGCATCCGCACCAAAGACGCACAGGAGACATTTTTTGAGCCGCATCAAAGTCAAATCGCACAGTGGTTCACACTTGTGCGATCCGATTCTGGGCGTACTTGCAGATCGCACTGCGATATGCAATCAAACTGGGGGTGTCGTTAACTTTTAATTGACACCCTCTGCGTATCGCATATGGCAGTGGAAACTGCTAGATGTGTGGATGCGATGCGGTAACACGCTGCATATTCGCAGCATTCCCGCATCGCACAAGTGTGAGCCGAGCCTAAGACTGAAATCCAGTCATTTTTCATCTCTCTGGTCATTTCTTGGTAAAAGGAAGCAAACATAGGTAAAATGGTCCCAAAATTAAATTTTGCATATTTCGGGGGTTTTGCCCTTAAAATGTTCACATCTTTGGCCAAAGGCTTAAGGAGGCAGAAAATGTGTCAAAACGGGATCAAAAGTCCCCAAAACTGATACAACAACACTTTAAAGCCCAAAACGTCAAGGAGAAAAGTGTTTTAATGTCACTTCCGGTTTTAAGGAGGTCACTTCCGGTTTGTCACTTCCGGTTTCAGACAATGCCAGTTTCCCAGGTAATTTCAAAGCTTTTTAAGTGCACGTTCACACTTGTGCGGCTGCGGAGATCACATTTAAATCGGAGAGCACTGCTCCTTCATTACATGCGATCTCATGTGCAGTGCGAATTTCAGCCATACACTTTGAATGGCTGAATTTGCACTGCATCCCCACCAAAGACGCACAGGAGGCATTTTTTGAGCCGCATCAAAATCAAATCGCACGGTGGTTCACACTTGTGCGATCCGATTCTGTGCATACTTGCAGATCGCACTGCGATATGCAATCAAACTGGGGGTGTCGTTAACTTTTATTTGACACCCCCTGCGTATTGCATATGGCAGTGGGAACTGCTAGATGTGTGGATGCGATGCGGTAACATGCTGCATATTCGCAGCGTTCCCGCATCGCACAAGTGTGAACCGAGCCTAAGACTGAAATCCAGTCATTTTTCATCTCTCTGGTCATTTCTTGGTAAAAGGAAGCAAACATAGGTAAAATGGTCCCAAAATTAAATTTTGCATATTTTGGGGTTTTGCCCTTAAAATGTTCACATCTTTGGCCAAAGGCTTAGGGAGGCAGAAAATGTGTCAAAACGGGATCAAAAGTCCCCAAAATGGATACAACAACACTTTAAAGCCCAAAACATCAAGGAGAAAAGTGTTTTAATGCCACTTCCGGTTTTAAGGAGGTCACTTCCGGTTTGTCACTTCCGGTTTCAGACAATGCCAGTTTCCCAGGTGATTTCAAAGCTTTTTAAGTGCACGTTCACACTTGTGCGGCTGCGGAGATCACATTTAATTTGGAGCGCACTGCTTCTTCATTACATGCGATCTCATGTGCGGTGCGAATTTCAGCCATACACTTTGTATGGCTGAATTCGCACTGCATCCGCACCAAAGACGCACAGGAGACATTTTTTGAGCCGCATCAAAGTCAAATCGCACAGTGGTTCACACTTGTGCGATCCGATTCTGGGCGTACTTGCAGATCGCACTGCGATATGCAATCAAACTGGGGGTGTCGTTAACTTTTAATTGACACCCTCTGCGTATCGCATATGGCAGTGGAAACTGCTAGATGTGTGGATGCGATGCGGTAACACGCTGCATATTCGCAGCATTCCCGCATCGCACAAGTGTGAGCCGAGCCTAAGACTGAAATCCAGTCATTTTTCATCTCTCTGGTCATTTCTTGGTAAAAGGAAGCAAACACAGGTAAAATGGTCCCAAAATTAAATTTTGCATATTTTGGGGGTTTTGCCCTTAAAATGTTCACATCTTTGGCCAAAGGCTTAGGGAGCTAGAAAATGTGTCAAAATGGGATCAAAAGTCCCCAAAATGGATACAAAAACACTTTAAAGCCCAAAACGTCAAGGAGAAAAGTGTTTTAATGCCACTTCCGGTTTTAAGGAGGTCACTTCCGGTTTCAGACAATGCCAGTTTCCCAGGTAATTTCAAAGCTTTTTAAGTGCACGTTCACACTTGTGTGGCTGCGGAGATCGCATTTAATTCGGAGAGCACTACTCCTTCATTACATGCGATCTCATGTGCGGTGCGAATTTCAGCCATACACTTTGAATGGCTGAATTCGCACTGCATCCGCACCAAAGACGCACAGGAGGCATTTTTTGAGCTGCATCAAAATCAAATCGCACAGTGGTTCACACTTGTGCGATCCGATTCTGGGCATACTTGCAGATCGCACTGCGATATGCAATCAAACTGGGGGTGTCGTTAATTTTTAATTGACACCCCCTGCGTATCGCATATGGCAGTGGGAACTGCTAGATGTGTGGATGTGATGCGGTAACACGCTGCATATTCGCAGCGTTCCCGCATCGCACAAGTGTGAACCGAGCCTAAGACTGAAATCCAGTCATTTTTCATCTCTGGTCATTTCTTGGTAAAAGGAAGCAAACATAGGTAAAATGGTCCCAAAATTAAATTTTGCATATTTCGGGGGTTTTGCCCTTAAAATGTTCACATCTTTGGCCAAAGGCTTAGGGAGGCAGAAAATGTGTCAAAACGGGATCAAAAGTCCCCAAAACTGATACAACAACACTTTAAAGCCCAAAACGTCAAGGAGAAAAGTGTTTTAATGTCACTTCCGGATTTAAGGAGGTCACTTCCGGTTTGTCACTTCCGGTTTCAGACAATGCCAGTTTCCCAGGTAATTTCAAAGCTTTTTAAGTGCACGTTCACACTTGTGCGGCTGCGGAGTTCGCATTCAATTCGGAGCGCACTGCTCCTTCATTACATGCGATCTCATGTGCGGTGCGAATTTCAGCCATACACTTTGTATGGCTGAATTTGCACTGCATCCGCACCAAAGACGCACAGGAGGCATTTTTTGAGCCGCATCAAAATCAAATCGCACAGTGGTTCACACTTGTGCGATCCGATTCTGTGCGTACTTGCAGATCGCACTGCGATATGCAATCAAACTGGGGGTGTCGTTAACTTTTAATTGACACCCCCTGCGTATTGCATATGGCAGTGGGAACTGCTAGATGTGTGGATGCGATGCGGTAACATGCTGCATATTCGCAGCGTTCCCGCATCGCACAAGTGTGAACCGAGCCTAAGACTGAAATCCAGTCATTTTTCATCTCTCTGGTCATTTCTTGGTAAAAGGAAGCAAACATAGGTAAAATGGTCCCAAAATTAAATTTTGCATATTTCGGGGGTTTTGCCCTTAAAATGTTCACATCTTTGGCCAAAGGCTTAAGGAGGCAGAAAATGTGTCAAAACGGGATCAAAAGTCCCCAAAACTGATACAACAACACTTTAAAGCCCAAAACGTCAAGGAGAAAAGTGTTTTAATGTCACTTCCGGTTTTAAGGAGGTCACTTCCGGTTTGTCACTTCCGGTTTCAGACAATGCCAGTTTCCCAGGTAATTTCAAAGCTTTTTAAGTGCACGTTCACACTTGTGCGGCTGCGGAGATCACATTTAAATCGGAGAGCACTGCTCCTTCATTACATGCGATCTCATGTGCAGTGCGAATTTCAGCCATACACTTTGAATGGCTGAATTTGCACTGCATCCCCACCAAAGACGCACAGGAGGCATTTTTTGAGCCGCATCAAAATCAAATCGCACGGTGGTTCACACTTGTGCGATCCGATTCTGTGCATACTTGCAGATCGCACTGCGATATGCAATCAAACTGGGGGTGTCGTTAACTTTTATTTGACACCCCCTGCGTATTGCATATGGCAGTGGGAACTGCTAGATGTGTGGATGCGATGCGGTAACATGCTGCATATTCGCAGCGTTCCCGCATCGCACAAGTGTGAACCGAGCCTAAGACTGAAATCCGGTCATTTTTCATCTCTCTGGTCATTTCTTGGTAAAAGGAAGCAAACATAGGTAAAATGGTCCCAAAATTAAATTTTGCATATTTTGGGGTTTTGCCCTTAAAATGTTCACATCTTTGGCCAAAGGCTTAGGGAGGCAGAAAATGTGTCAAAACGGGATCAAAAGTCCCCAAAATGGATACAACAACACTTTAAAGCCCAAAACGTCAAGGAGAAAAGTGTTTTAATGCCACTTCCGGTTTTAAGGAGGTCACTTCCGGTTTGTCACTTCCGGTTTCAGACAATGCCAGTTTCCCAGGTGATTTCAAAGCTTTTTAAGTGCACGTTCACACTTGTGCGGCTGCGGAGATCACATTTAATTTGGAGCGCACTGCTTCTTCATTACATGCAATCTCATGTGCGGTGCGAATTTCAGCCATACACTTTGTATGGCTGAATTCGCACTGCATCCGCACCAAAGACGCACAGGAGACATTTTTTGAGCCACATCAAAGTCAAATCGCACAGTGGTTCACACTTGTGCGATCCGATTCTGGGCGTACTTGCAGATCGCACTGCGATATGCAATCAAACTGGGGGTGTCGTTAACTTTTAATTGACACCCTCTGCGTATCGCATATGGCAGTGGAAACTGCTAGATGTGTGGATGCGATGCCGTAACACGCTGCATATTCGCAGCATTCCCGCATCGCACAAGTGTGAGCCGAGCCTAAGACTGAAATAGAGTCATTTTTCATCTCTCTGGTCATTTCTTGGTAAAAGGAAGCAAACACAGGTAAAATGGTCCCAAAATTAAATTTTGCATATTTTGGGGGTTTTGCCCTTAAAATGTTCACATCTTTGGCCAAAGGCTTAGGGAGCTAGAAAATGTGTCAAAATGGGATCAAAAGTCCCCAAAACGGATACAAAAACACTTTAAAGCCCAAAACGTCAAGGAGAAAAGTGTTTTAATGCCACTTCCGGTTTTAAGGAGGTCACTTCCGGTTTCAGACAATGCCAGTTTCCCAGGTAATTTCAAAGCTTTTTAAGTGCACGTTCACACTTGTGCGGCTGCGGAGATCGCATTTAATTCGGAGAGCACTACTCCTTCATTACATGCGATCTCATGTGCGGTGCGAATTTCAGCCATACACTTTGAATGGCTGAATTCGCACTGCATCCGCACCAAAGACGCACAGGAGGCATTTTTTGAGCTGCATCAAAATCAAATCGCACAGTGGTTCACACTTGTGCGATCCGATTCTGGGCATACTTGCAGATCGCACTGCGATATGCAATCAAACTGGGGGTGTCGTTAATTTTTAATTGACACCCCCTGCGTATCGCATATGGCAGTGGGAACTGCTAGATGTGTGGATGTGATGCGGTAACACGCTGCATATTCGCAGCGTTCCCGCATCGCACAAGTGTGAACCGAGCCTAAGACTGAAATCCAGTCATTTTTCATCTCTCTGGTCATTTCTTGGTAAAAGGAAGCAAACATAGGTAAAATGGTCCCAAAATTAAATTTTGCATATTTCGGGGGTTTTGCCCTTAAAATGTTCACATCTTTGGCCAAAGGCTTAGGGAGGCAGAAAATGTGTCAAAACGGGATCAAAAGTCCCCAAAACTGATACAACAACACTTTAAAGCCCAAAACGTCAAGGAGAAAAGTGTTTTAATGTCACTTCCGGTTTTAAGGAGGTCACTTCCGGTTTGTCACTTCCGGTTTCAGACAATGCCAGTTTCCCAGGTAATTTCAAAGCTTTTTAAGTGCACGTTCACACTTGTGCGGCTGCGGAGTTCGCATTCAATTCGGAGCGCACTGCTCCTTCATTACATGCGATCTCATGTGCGGTGCGAATTTCAGCCATACACTTTGTATGGCTGAATTTGCACTGCATCCGCACCAAAGACGCACAGGAGGCATTTTTTGAGCCGCATCAAAATCAAATCGCACAGTGGTTCACACTTGTGCGATCCGATTCTGTGCGTACTTGCAGATCGCACTGCGATATGCAATCAAACTGGGGGTGTCGTTAACTTTTAATTGACACCCCCTGCGTATTGCATATGGCAGTGGGAACTGCTAGATGTGTGGATGCGATGCGGTAACATGCTGCATATTCGCAGCGTTCCCGCATCGCACAAGTGTGAACCGAGCCTAAGACTGAAATCCAGTCATTTTTCATCTCTCTGGTCATTTCTTGGTAAAAGGAAGCAAACATAGGTAAAATGGTCCCAAAATTAAATTTTGCATATTTCGGGGGTTTTGCCCTTAAAATGTTCACATCTTTGGCCAAAGGCTTAAGGAGGCAGAAAATGTGTCAAAACGGGATCAAAAGTCCCCAAAACTGATACAACAACACTTTAAAGCCCAAAACGTCAAGGAGAAAAGTGTTTTAATGTCACTTCCGGTTTTAAGGAGGTCACTTCCGGTTTGTCACTTCCGGTTTCAGACAATGCCAGTTTCCCAGGTAATTTCAAAGCTTTTTAAGTGCACGTTCACACTTGTGCGGCTGCGGAGATCACATTTAAATCGGAGAGCACTGCTCCTTCATTACATGCGATCTCATGTGCAGTGCGAATTTCAGCCATACACTTTGAATGGCTGAATTTGCACTGCATCCCCACCAAAGACGCACAGGAGGCATTTTTTGAGCCGCATCAAAATCAAATCGCACGGTGGTTCACACTTGTGCGATCCGATTCTGTGCATACTTTCAGATCGCACTGCGATATGCAATCAAACTGGGGGTGTCGTTAACTTTTATTTGACACCCCCTGCGTATTGCATATGGCAGTGGGAACTGCTAGATGTGTGGATGCGATGCGGTAACATGCTGCATATTCGCAGCGTTCCCGCATCGCACAAGTGTGAACCGAGCCTAAGACTGAAATCCAGTCATTTTTCATCTCTCTGGTCATTTCTTGGTAAAAGGAAGCAAACATAGGTAAAATGGTCCCAAAATTAAATTTTGCATATTTTGGGGTTTTGCCCTTAAAATGTTCACATCTTTGGCCAAAGGCTTAGGGAGGCAGAAAATGTGTCAAAACGGGATCAAAAGTCCACAAAATGGATACAACAACACTTTAAAGCCCAAAACGTCAAGGAGAAAAGTGTTTTAATTAGGGTTGAGCGAACACCTAGATGTCCGTGTTCGACGGGTTCGGCCGAACTTTAAAAAAAAGTCCGGGTCCGTGTCCCGGACTTTTACCGAACTTTTCCCGGACACCGAACCCCATTGAAGTCAATGGGGACCCGAACTTTAAGGCACTAAAATGGCTCTAAAACACCAAAGGAAAGGGCTAGAGTGCTGCAAATGGCAGCAAAACGTAATTAAGAGCATGGCAAGTGCTCTGCAAACAAATGTGGATAGGGAAATAACTTAAAACAACAAAAAAAACAGAAAAATAAAACAATGTTCTTCTTCATCTCTGAAGGACGAGGCCCATATGGAGTAGGAGGGAGGTTGAGGTGGTGGTGGATGTGGCGGTGACTAGACATATGCCGGTTTTCGGTAATTCGATATATCGCGGTATTGCATAGCCACGGTATTGTTATTGTGGCATTTTTAAAATACCGAGTTTCTCTGTCAAGTCTGCCTGACTTGTGAATTGATACATTTCAGTGAGCTGGATGACTCATTCACTCACTCAGCTAACACCTTTCAGCATTAAGTCTCCTAACTATAAACAAAAATGATTACATTTGTATCTTTTCCTTCCCTCTGCCAGGGAGAAAGGAAGTTTAACCTCTTAAAGACTGGATCTTTTTCTGACACTTGCTGTTTGCAAGTTAAAATCAGTTTTTTTTTTGCTAGAAAAGTACTTAGAACCCCCAAACATTTTATATATTTTTTTAGCAGAGACCCTACAGAATAAAATGGCGATTGTTGTAATATTTTATGTCACACTGTATTTGCGCAGCAGTCTTTCAAACGCAATGATTAGACTTTAATGAATAAAAAAAAAAAAAAAAAACGTAACAGTAAAGTTATCCCAATTTTTTTTTTTTTTGTTACACAGAGAATCGTGAGAGAATCGTGATCTTTATTCCAAGCTAAAAAATCGTGATTCTCATTTTGGCCAGAATCGTGCAGCTCTAATAAATATATATATACACACACACACACGCCTAGCAGCCCACATTACATTATTATATAGCCATCAAGCAGTGTCTGGCCTACCTGGTGATGACTGGTCCTGGCGCTCTGATCCGATGGCCTGGTCTTTAAAGGGGCAAATCCTTGCGATCCAGAAGTGGTTAAACCTGCAGGAGGACCGGTGTTTTTATCTATTAATGACTTTACTATTGCTTTAGGCCTGGTTCACATGTATGCGGGTTGGTGGTTCACATGTATGCGGGTTGGCGGTTCACATGTATGCGGGTTGGCGGCCCACATTTGCACAGGCATAGCAGCCCATTGATTTGAACGGGCTGCTATGCCCTCATTTTCCGCAGAAAAAAGGTGCATGCAGCATTTTTTTTAAATTCAGTGGCCTTGAAATCCATCCTGCTTTTGCACCATGCGACTAACCTGCAGTTCCTGCTCTGGCAAGCTTTCTGCATTTTTTGTATACGTGGGCACGGCATTTAAAAATAAACAGTTTGCGTGTGCAGCAACGGCAGGTAAGTCGCATGGTGCAAAAGAAGGATGGATTTCATGGCCACTGCATTTTTTTAAATTCTGCATGCACCTTTTTTCAGCTGAAAACGCAGGCATAGCAGCTCAAGCCCATTCACATCAATGGGCTGCTATGCCTGTGCAAATGTGGGCCCCCAACCCGCATACATGTGAACCAGGCCTAAAGCAATAGTAAAGTCATTAATAGATAAAAACACCGGTCCTCCTGCAGGTTTAACCAATTAATGACTTTACTATTGCTTTAGGCCTGGTTCACATGTATGCGGGTTGGGGGCCCACATTTGCACAGGCATAGCAGCCCATTGATGTGAATGGGCTTGAGCTGCTATGCCTGCGTTTTCAGCTGAAAAAAGGTGCATGCAGAATTTAAAAAAATGCAGTGGCCATGAAATCCATCCTTCTTTTGCACCATGCGACTTACCTGCCGTTGCTGCACACGCAAACTGTTTATTTTTAAATGCCGTGCCCACGTATACAAAAAATGCAGAAAGCTTGCCAGAGCAGGAACTGCAGGTTAGTCGCATGGTGCAAAAGCAGGATGGATTTCAAGGCCACTGAATTTTAAAAAAATGCTGCATGCACCTTTTTTCTGCGGAAAATGAGGGCATAGCAGCCCATTCAAATCAATGGGCTGCTATGCCTGTGCAAATGTGAACCACCAACCCGCATACATGTGAACCAGGCCTAAAG
This sequence comes from Pelophylax lessonae, assembly GCF_965119305.1. Taxonomy (NCBI): domain Eukaryota; kingdom Metazoa; phylum Chordata; class Amphibia; order Anura; family Ranidae; genus Pelophylax; species Pelophylax lessonae. Next base: position 80,126 of record NW_028119797.1, read on the forward strand.
CAATAGTAAAGTAATTTATAAACAACACCTCCTTCAGGTTTAACCACTTCTTGACCACAAGGATTTGCCCTCTTAATGACCAGGCCATCGGATCGGAGCCGAGCGCCAGAACCAGTTATCACCAGTTAGGCCAGACACTGCTTGATGACCTATTTTAGGCCTGGTTCACAGAGTCTGTACTGACTGACTATATAATAATGTGCATAAGTGAACCAAAGCCCCTAAATTCAGCAATGAAATTGAAGTGAGGTGGAAATTTAATAATTTAAATTTAATAATAGAATACCGTGATAATACCGTATACCGTGGCAAAACCTTAATCAATTAATCGCAGCATGAAAATCTGATACCGTCACAAGCCTAGCGGTGACATAGGCGTGCGCACAGGGTGTGCTGGGTGTGCCTGGGCACACCCTAATCACCTAGGGCACATAGCATTGCCAGTGAGGAGATGGGAAAGATCTCCCTGGGACCTGCTCTGCTCTATTTCTCCTTGCCTACAGGTACATGGCCCCGATACATTACTCTCCCTGCTGGCAAACACATGCATGTGTATTTCAACTTTGGGGTGCACACCTTAATGCAATAGGCTGCGCACACCTATGGGCGGTGTAGGTGGAAGCGGCGGTGGAGGAGGACCAGGGCCGGATTAACAGCATCATGGGCTTGGTGCTGAGGATTTTGAAGGGCCTTAAGGGCCGTGCCTTGCCATGCACCCAGAGGAGGAAGGGTGCAGCCATGCATGCCTAATTCAACATGGGATGCTGTCTCTGAAGCCCATAAACACATCCATGCATCGCCAACTGTCCCTCCTTGTCCGGCCTTCACGCTGTGTGGGGAGGTTCTGAGGGTGCTGCCTGGGGAAGCGAGCATAGAAGCCAGACTTCTGTGTTTACAAGTGACAGAAGAGCGGTAACAGTGAATATGGCCAACCCGGGGCCTATATAAAAGGTAGGGGCCTGGAGCTGCAGCTCCAATAGCCCCTACATTAATCTGGCCCTGAGGAGGAGGACGAGGTAGCCAACACTGCTTCTTTTCAAAAATTTTAAATGAGGGTACACCCCAAAAGAGTGAGAAAGAGCAAAAATGGAACAATGGGTGGGTAAGGTCGGTATCCATTGCTATTCTGCATAAGGTACGGAAAAGTCCCGTGGGATCCATGCCTGGTTCATTTTAATGAACGTGAGCTTGTCCACATTGTCTCTGGACAGGCGGCTGCGCTTGTCTGTTATAACGCCCCCAGCCGTGCTAAATACCCGTTCAGATAATACACTGGCTGCAGGGCACGCCAGCACCTCCAAGGCGTAAAGGGCAAGCTCAAGCCATGTGCCCAATTTGGAGACCCAGAAGTTGAAGGGGGCAGACCCGTCATTCACTACATGTAGGCGTGTGCACACATACTGCTCCACCATGTTGGTAAAATGCTGCCTCCTGCTAAGACGTTCCATCTGAGCTGCTGGTGCTGCTGTTTGTTGTGGCGTGCTGACAAAGCTTTTCCACATTTCGGCCATGCTAACCCTGCCTTCTGAGGTGCTGGCGGTGCCCTGGTTGCGTTGGCGACCTCCTCCTCCTCCTCCTCTGCCTTGTGCTTCCACTGTGGCCCCGCTGTCAGATGGGAATGCCAGCAGCATGGCGTCTACCAGCGTGCGCTTGTACTCGCGCATCTTGCGATCGCGCTCCAGTGAGTGAATTAAGGACGGTACGTTGTCCTTGTAACGGGGATCCAGCAGCGTGGCCACCCAGTAATCAGCACAAGTTAGAATGTGGGCAACTCGGCGGTCGTTGTGGAGACACTGCAGCATGTAATCGCTCATGTGTGCCAGGCTGCCCAGAGGCAACGAAAGGCTGTCCTCTGTGGGAGGTGTATCGTCCGTGTCCTCTGTATCCCCCCAGCCACGCACCAGTGATGGCCATGAGCTGGCCTGGGTGCCACCCTGCTGTGAACATGGTTCCATCTCCTCCTCCAGCTCCTCCTCCTCCTCATCCTCCTCATCCTCCAGAACTGTGCCCCTGCTGGACAATTGCGTCCCTGGCGTTTGCGTGTGCAGGAACCCACCCTCGGAGCCCCTTGCGAATGACTGCCCTGAAAGCCTTGGAAATGTTACCTCTTCATCCTCCTCCTCCTCCTCATCCTGTGCCACATCCTCTTCCATCATCGCCCGAATTGTTTTTTCAAGGAGGCATGGAAGTGGGATAGTTAAGCTGAGAACGGCGTCATTGCCACTGGCCATGTTGGTGGAGTACTCAAAACAGCGCAACAAGGCACACAGGTCTCGCATGGAGGCCCAGTTAAATTAAATAGCGGAATAGAAAATATGATCCAAAAAAAGTGTATGTATATCACACGTACACAACCACACTGGGCCCCAATTACTATTGTTTGTACCCCTAAAAGGCTAGATGAGGAGTAGGGGGAGTATGGAACAGGCAGCACCCTCAAACCTTCAGAAGTATGAGATGAACCCCAACAACTTGGAAAGGTGGATCTCTCTCACACGTACCGACACAGACTATCCCGCAATTCAATTGATCCTCAAAGGTTTTTATTGAATAGCGGAGTAGGAAATATGATCAAAAAAAGTGTATGTATCTCGCACGTACACAACCACACTAGGCCCCAATTACTATTGTTTGTACCCCTAAAAGGCTAGATGAGGAGTAGGGGGGGTATGGAACAGGCAGCACCCTCAAACCTTCAGAAGTATGAGATGAACCCCAACAACTTGGAAAGGTGGATCTCTCTCACACGTACCGACACAGACTATCCCCCAATTTAACTGATCCCCAAAGGTTTTTGATTAAATAGCGGAATAGAAAATATGATCCCAAAAAAGTGTATGTATATCACACGTACACAACCACACTGGGCCCCAATTACTATTGTTTGTACCCCTAAAAGGCTAGATGAGGAGTAGGGGGAGTATGGAACAGGCAGCACCCTCAAACCTTCAGAAGTATGAGATGAACCCCAACAACTTGGAAAGGTGGATCTCTCTCACACGTACCAACACAGACTATCCCCCAATTTAACTGATCCCCAAAGGTTTTTGATTAAATAGCGGAATAGAAAATATGATCCAAAAAAAGTGTATGTATATCACACGTACACAACCACACTAGGCCCCAATTACTATTGTTTGTACCCCTAAAAGGCTAGATGAGGAGTAGGGGGAGTATGGAACAGGCAGCACCCTCAAACCTTCAGAAGTATGAGATGAACCCCAACAACTTGGAAAGGTGGATCTCTCTCACACGTACCAACACAGACTATCCCCCAATTTAACTGATCCCCAAAGGTTTTTGATTAAATAGCGGAATAGAAAATATGATCCCAAAAAAGTGTATGTATATCACACGTACACAACCACACTGGGCCCCAATTACTATTGTTTGTACCCCTAAAAGGCTAGATGAGGAGTAGGGGGAGTATGGAACAGGCAGCACCCTCAAACCTTCAGAAGTATGAGATGAACCCCAACAACTTGGAAAGGTGGATCTCTCTCACACGTACCGACACAGACTATCCCGCAATTCAATTGATCCTCAAAGGTTTTTATTGAATAGCGGAGTAGGAAATATGATCAAAAAAAGTGTATGTATCTCGCACGTACACAACCACACTAGGCCCCAATTACTATTGTTTGTACCCCTAAAAGGCTAGATGAGGAGTAGGGGGGGTATGGAACAGGCAGCACCCTCAAACCTTCAGAAGTATGAGATGAACCCCAACAACTTGGAAAGGTGGATCTCTCTCACACGTACCAACACAGACTATCCCCCAATTTAACTGATCCCCAAAGGTTTTTGATTAAATAGCGGAATAGAAAATATGATCCCAAAAAAGTGTATGTATATCACACGTACACAACCACACTAGGCCCCAATTACTATTGTTTGTACCCCTAAAAGGCTAGGAGTAGGGGGAGTATGGAACAGGCAGCACCCTCAAACCTTCAGAAGTATGAGATGAACCCCAACAACTTGGAAAGGTGGATCTCTCTCACACGTACCAACACAGACTATCCCCCAATTTAACTGATCCCCAAAGGTTTTTGATTAAATAGCGGAATAGAAAATATGATCCAAAAAAAGTGTATGTATATCACACGTACACAACCACACTAGGCCCCAATTACTATTGTTTGTACCCCTAAAAGGCTAGGAGTAGGGGGAGTATGGAACAGGCAGCACCCTCAAACCTTCAGAAGTATGAGATGAACCCCAACAACTTGGAAAGGTGGATCTCTCTCACACGTACCAACACAGACTATCCCCCAATTTAACTGATCCCCAAAGGTTTTTGATTAAATAGCGGAATAGAAAATATGATCCCAAAAAAGTGTATGTATATCACACGTACACAACCACACTGGGCCCCAATTACTATTGTTTGTACCCCTAAAAGGCTAGATGAGGAGTAGGGGGAGTATGGAACAGGCAGCACCCTCAAACCTTCAGAAGTATGAGATGAACCCCAACAACTTGGAAAGGTGGATCTCTCTCACACGTACCAACACAGACTATCCCCCAATTTAACTGATCCCCAGAGGTTTTTGATTAAATAGCGGAATAGAAAATATGATCCCAAAAAAGTGTATGTATATCACACGTACACAACCACACTAGGCCCCAATTACTATTGTTTGTACCCCTAAAAGGCTAGGAGTAGGGGGAGTATGGAACAGGCAGCACCCTCAAACCTTCAGAAGTATGAGATGAACCCCAACAACTTGGAAAGGTGGATCTCTCTCACACGTACCAACACAGACTATCCCCCAATTTAACTGATCCCCAAAGGTTTTTGATTAAATAGCGGAATAGAAAATATGATCCAAAAAAAGTGTATGTATATCACACGTACACAACCACACTAGGCCCCAATTACTATTGTTTGTACCCCTAAAAGGCTAGGAGTAGGGGGAGTATGGAACAGGCAGCACCCTCAAACCTTCAGAAGTATGAGATGAACCCCAACAACTTGGAAAGGTGGATCTCTCTCACACGTACCAACACAGACTATCCCCCAATTTAACTGATCCCCAAAGGTTTTTGATTAAATAGCGGAATAGAAAATATGATCCCAAAAAAGTGTATGTATATCACACGTACACAACCACACTAGGCCCCAATTACTATTGTTTGTACCCCTAAAAGGCTAGGAGTAGGGGGAGTATGGAACAGGCAGCACCCTCAAACCTTCAGAAGTATGAGATGAACCCCAACAACTTGGAAAGGTGGATCTCTCTCACACGTACCAACACAGACTATCCCCCAATTTAACTGATCCCCAGAGGTTTTTGATTAAATAGCGGAATAGAAAATATGATCCCAAAAAAGTGTATGTATATCACACGTACACAACCACACTAGGCCCCAATTACTATTGTTTGTACCCCTAAAAGGCTAGGAGTAGGGGGAGTATGGAACAGGCAGCACCCTCAAACCTTCAGAAGTATGAGATGAACCTCAACAACTTGGAAAGGTGGATCTCTCTCACACGTACCAACACAGACTATCCCCCAATTTAACTGATCCCCAAAGGTTTTTGATTAAATAGCGGAATAGAAAATATGATCCCAAAAAAGTGTATGTATATCACACGTACACAACCACACTAGGCCCCAATTACTATTGTTTGTACCCCTAAAAGGCTAGGAGTAGGGGGAGTATGGAACAGGCAGCACCCTCAAACCTTCAGAAGTATGAGATGAACCCCAACAACTTGGAAAGGTGGATCTCTCTCACACGTACCAACACAGACTATCCCCCAATTTAACTGATCCCCAAAGGTTTTTGATTAAATAGCGGAATAGAAAATATGATCCCAAAAAAGTGTATGTATATCACACGTACACAACCACACTAGGCCCCAATTACTATTGTTTGTACCCCTAAAAGGCTAGGAGTAGGGGGAGTATGGAACAGGCAGCACCCTCAAACCTTCAGAAGTATGAGATGAACCCCAACAACTTGGAAAGGTGGATCTCTCTCACACGTACCAACACAGACTATCCCCCAATTTAACTGATCCCCAGAGGTTTTTGATTAAATAGCGGAATAGAAAATATGATCCCAAAAAAGTGTATGTATATCACACGTACACAACCACACTAGGCCCCAATTACTATTGTTTGTACCCCTAAAAGGCTAGGAGTAGGGGGAGTATGGAACAGGCAGCACCCTCAAACCTTCAGAAGTATGAGATGAACCTCAACAACTTGGAAAGGTGGATCTCTCTCACACGTACCAACACAGACTATCCCCCAATTTAACTGATCCCCAAAGGTTTTTGATTAAATAGCGGAATAGAAAATATGATCCCAAAAAAGTGTATGTATATCACACGTACACAACCACACTAGGCCCCAATTACTATTGTTTGTACCCCTAAAAGGCTAGGAGTAGGGGGAGTATGGAACAGGCAGCACCCTCAAACCTTCAGAAGTATGAGATGAACCCCAACAACTTGGAAAGGTGGATCTCTCTCACACGTACCAACACAGACTATCCCCCAATTTAACTGATCCCCAAAGGTTTTTGATTAAATAGCGGAATAGAAAATATGATCCCAAAAAAGTGTATGTATATCACACGTACACAACCACACTAGGCCCCAATTACTATTGTTTGTACCCCTAAAAGGCTAGATGAGGAGTAGGGGGAGTATGGAACAGGCAGCACCCTCAAACCTTCAGTATGAGATTGTGTTCACTGTACCCCACAAAGATTGAGTTCACTGCACCCCACAATGATTGTGTTCACTGCACCCCACAAAGATTGTGTTCACTGCACCCCACAAAGATTGTGTTCACTGCACCTCACAAAGATTGTGTTCACTGTACCCCCCAAAGATTGTGTTCACTGCACCCCACAAAGATTCTGTTCACTGTACCCCACAAAGATTGTGTTCACTGCACCCCAAAAAGATTGTGTTCACTGCACCCCAAAAAGGATGTTGTTCACTGCACCCCAAAAAGGATGTTGTTCACTCCACCCCAAAAAGATTGTGTTCACTGCACCCCACAAAGATTGTGTTCACTGCACCCCAAAAAGATTGTGTTCACTGCACCCCAAAAATGATTTTGTTCACTGCACCCCAAAAAGGATTTTGTTCACTGCACCCCAAAAAGGATGTTGTTCACTCCACCCCAAAAAGATTGTGTTCACTGCACCCCAAAAAGATTGTGTTCACTGCACCCCACAAAGGATTTTGTTCACTGCACCCCAAAAAGATTGTGTTCACTGCACCCCAAAAAGGATGTTGTTCACTGCACCCCAAAAAGGATTTTGTTCACTGCACCCCAAAAAGATTGTGTTCACTGCACCCCACAAAGATTGTGTTCACTGCACACCAAAAAGGATTGTGTTCACTGCACCCCAAAAAGATTTTGTTCACTGCACCCCAAAAAGATTGTGTTCACTGCAGCCCAAAAAGATTGTGTTCACTGCAGCCCAAAAAGATTGTGTTCACTGCAGCCCAAAAAGATTGTGTTCACTGCAGCCCAAAAAGATTGTGTTCACTGCAGCCCAAAAAGATTGTGTTCACTGCAGCTCACACACAGAAAAATGGATGTGGATCACTGACACCTGCCTATCTCCAATCCCACACCACACAGCAATATCGATTGTAGTTTGTAGAACACAGTTTCCCTAAAATTCAGCAGACTCTGTCCCTAACAGGATTGAGAAGAGATCGTAGATCAGGATTGAGTGCAGACCCCACCCCCCACACAGCAATATCGATTGTAGTTTGTAGAAGACACTGACCCTATATAATTCAGCAGACTCTATCCCTAAAATGCCTACAACTCGCCCTGCCTAAACACTCCGACCTGTCCCTCAATTCTATCCGGACACAAATGGTTTTTTCCTGCCTATCTTTCCCTAATCAGCAGCCAGCACGTTGATGTGTGCTCTGTCCCTGAATCTAAGCAGCATAATGACGCCGCTGCGGCTGCCTCGAACTTATAAAGACTTGGTCACATGCTTCAGACGGCCAATCACAGCTACTGAGACATTTGCAGGCATGGCTGGGATGGCTTAAGGCACACCAGTTAAACGATTGTTGATTGGCTGTTGAAAGCCCGCCATGAAAAGAGCGCCAAAGCATGCAAAACCCGGAAATAAAACGACCGAACACGGATTTTTACCCGAACATACAGTAAAGTGTCCGTGTCCGTGTTCGGGTACAAAAAATCCAATTATTCGGTACGAACACGAATAATACAGTCCGTGTTCGCTC